>NW_028227256.1:133195131-133402631 GCF_978045245.1 Mus caroli
AGCACTTCCAAAAAAAGAATCCAGTTTGTCAATAACGTCTGCTGTTGGTTGGTTTTTAAAGAGAAGGACTCCTCTGTTAAAATGGTTTGAGCTTTAAATGACAGGATCAAGGAGAAACTGTTGAGTTTAGGGTGAGCATGACTTCGCTCACAGGCAAGGAAAAGAAAAGCAGTAGCTATGGCCGCCGAGATTCGTAGAGGGCTGGCCAGGGCTGGCAGAGATGGCATTTGGAGGCATCGCCCACATACTTTCCTGAATCCATGGGAGAATCCCACCTGCACCAGGTCTCTGCTGCTTTGTATTCACCAAGTGGAGACACTGAGGTGGTACAATCTCATCAGCTCAGCAAGCTTCCATTTCTGTGTAAAAAAAATCTGAGATACGCCCGAGTCCTTCCTGTCCTCTCTTCAGCCCCTACTTCTTTGATTCTCTTATAAACAGAGGGAAATGTATTATATATAAATAAATGTAGAGTGGTGCTGAGAAAAACCTGGAAACGGGTCTGGGAGTGGGTAAGAGCACTCGCTATAGCTTGAGGGCTGGAGTCCAAATTTTCAAGACCCATTTTTAGAAGCTGGACATGTTTAGGTGCATCTATAAAACACCCCTCCAAGTGCTTGAGGGAGTGAGGGGCTGGAAGACAGCAGCTTAGCTCCAGGTTCTGCGAGCAACTTTGTCTCAAGAGCGAATAAGAGAGAGTGATTGAAGAGTGGACTTGACTTCTTCCTCTGGCCTCCTACAACACCTGTGCATATAATATCCACACCACACCACAGAGAGAGGGAGGGAGAGAGACAGAGAGAGGTAGAAAGGGAGAGAGAAGGAGAGTTAGAAAGGCACACATACAGAGAGAGAGACAAACAGACAGACATACACACACACACATCATGTTTTTTTTTTTTAATTAGAAAATTTGAAGAAAGAAGTATCCACAGGATAAAAGCCACCCAAAGGTGGAGTAGTGTCAGTCCTTAGCTCTGCAAAAGTCAAAGAGTCTACGGGCACAGGGACAAGGTGGCAGGGAGTGACTGCAGAAGGAAATACTGAACCAAGCCACAAATATGATCTAAATGACCCCAAGATCATCAGGCCTGTCTGACACAGGCTGAAGAGATGGCTCAGTGGTTACTCTTCCTGCAGAGGACCTGGGTTTGCCTCCCAGCACATACATGGTAGCTTACGAATACCTGTAACTCCAGTTCCAGGGAATCCGACACCTTCTCCCACCCTACAAGGGTACCAAGCACACACATGACATACTTGCATAATGTTCAGGTTGAGCACCTAAACACATAAAAAAAAAAAAAAAAGACTACACAGCATCATGCTAAGTAAGCTGTGAGCCTCTGGTGTGTCCCCTTTCAGCTTAGACTGATGAAATGATCTGTAAGAAGGGCCACACAAAAACCCCATGACCAAATCAGGGTATTGTCAACATACGTGAGGAGGAGGGGCTGGGTAGGGACGATGATCCCTCTGACTGGCAAACGTCCCATTTTCATCTTTAAAGATTTTTGCTTTAAATGACTTAATGTACCGTCTATATAATTTGATTGACAGCATGATAGTAACCACCCAGAATTTCTGTTTTTATCACTGTTTTCTATTTTAGGACTTCCTCCCACACACGCTTCCTCGTGTGCTAGATTCAGTTTCTGATCCAAGCTTTCTTCCTTTTAGCATTCTATCTTAAGTATGTCATTTGCTGTGACCTCAAATAGAATTACACGTATATATATATATATATATATATATATATATATATATACATACATACACACATGCACACACATGGCATTTTGGCAGATTGACTCCCAGGCCTTCAGAGTCAATGAGTGCTTTTTAAGTAAAACACTTTATAATTATGCCATATCCCCAAACCCAAGCAAGATTGTTAAGAGCTATGTAATATCCCATGAGGTCTGTTCTAGAATTGTCCTATAGCTAGATTTTAATAGAATATTTTTTCTTTTTAAAAGATATGTGTTTATTTAACATCTATGAGTGCTCTGTCTTCAGACACACCAGAAGAGGGAATCAGATCTCGTTACAGATGTCGTGAGCCATTATGTGGGTGCTGGGAGTTGAACTCAGGACTTCTTGAAGAGCATTCAGTGTTCTTCACTGCTGAGCCATCTCTCCAACCCCTTAATAGAATATTTACAGTCACATTGTTTTGTAGATGTAAACATTCTAGTAACTAGGGGTGTCTCTGTTATGGTCCAGAGTCTGTATAGTTGGAGAAGTCTAAGGTCTTTTGGACCACAGAAATAAATGTTCTCCCCCTCCTCCCTCTCTGAGTCTCTCTCCCTCCCTCTCTCTGGTCTTGCTATGTAGCCCAGGCTGGCCTTGAGCTTGTGATGTTCTGGTTTCAGCCTCCCCAGTGCTGAGATCACTGGCATTGCTCTCAGAGGTTGGAACGCTTCTTTTCAGGGTTCTGCTTTTCAGAGGAGCTAAGCAGCTGGAATGTTCCATTAAGTTGTGGAGTTATGTAGAGGTGGCTCTGGTGTTAACTGAACTGCTAAGGTGATAACTGTAAGCAAGCAAGCAAGCAAGCAAGCAAGCAAAAAAACCTTAAAAGAAAAAGCATTGCTTCCTGTCTTGTATTAATACAAACACAATTCCAAAATAAAACAAGGGAAACCTCCATCTTATCTTCACTTGTCTGTAGGAAGATGCCTTAGGGACAGTGGGTGGAATCAGGACCATAGAACAACAGAGAGGGCGTATTAATAGGTCTGTAATGGCATAAAATTTATTCTGGGGGTGAGGTAAAACTTAATGGTTCATAAATAGCAAATTCATTATATTTTTAATACTCAAGTTATATTAATGCCATATAACATCTTTATGGTATCATTAGTACCATTTAAGTCCTGACTCAACACAGAGAACAAACATCTTCAAATCTTGGCCATGAACTGATTAGCTAGATAAAATGTTTTAATAAATATTATTGGATTAGAGCAATGGTTGGTTGGGTCATAAACTGTCTTATAAATGTTTTATGTCATCTGTTGCACTGAATTTTAAAATGTTAACAAATTAATTTACTTTAAAGGCTGCATCAAGGTGAAAGCAGCTTGTTCTACTGGGACCGTAGATCACCAGCCATTTCTCAGCCTGTGTGCGAGCAACAGAAGCAATGCTAACATACAAATGTGGTGTGGTTTGTTAAATATTCATTTGCAATTTGCATTAATGATCAAACTTTTGTATTGGTCTAAACTGAAGACTGTACCACAGATCATGAGGTACTCAGAGTAGAGGGCACGTTCTGTAACCCACCCCTCTCAGTGTTGACTGTTAGTTATGAACTAACGTTTGTTGTCAATGATACTTAACTATTCTGGGGAGACTTGATCTGCGTTGGTTTTGAGTTCAATAATTCTTTCAGAATTTAAAGTCACTAAGACAAATATCACTCTGGGGGTCTCTTCTCGCACAGGGGATGGTCTCTCAGTTACTTGTTCCCTTGACAACTCAGTCATGACCGCCTAAAAGTACTTCAACACCAAGACCACCAAGAGGAGAAAGCGAACAACTTATTTTTTAAGTTATCTCTGAGTATTGTGAGAACCATCATTTGAGGGTTGGAAGCTTGAGATTCAGGCTAACATAGCGAATTCCAGGAGAGGTTCCCATGCTCCGACAGTCAAGTGTTTGATTAAGCACCATAGCTGAGATGTTCCCTTTGCATTTGGTAAGCTGGAAGCGCAGGCCTCGTGAACCAGCTGGATGTGGCGGAGGGAGAGGTGATTTGTATTATAGTAGCCTGGTAGCTGTCCAATGAACCATGTAAAAACAGTTCATTAAAATGTTTATGTGCTTGGCTGGTTAATGCAAAGAAAGCTTTATTGCGGCTTTATACAACCTTGGTAACTTCGGGCTGCCGTTCGATCAATGTGTTGTAATGTCGTAATGCCACAGAGAAGCAGTCTCTCCTGAGCTCAAAAAGGAACCAAAACACTGGCTTCTCCCCATTCTTCCTAAGAGAATATATTTTCAGGACTTTAAGGCTAACCCAGGCTGTCTTCTTTTCTGCTCTTTTACAGCCAGTTAAAATGTTTCAAATACATCTGTAGCGGATTGGCGTGCTTTTTGCACAAACATGCTAGGCTGGCTGTACTAGAATTTAATCAGTGAATAGGTAATTACTGCATTGTGTTGGGAAGGCAATGCTTATGCAGTTTCAACACACACACAGATTTTTATTTACACACACATACTCACACTGAACACACATTCATGCATACAGACAGACAAACAGGCGCGTGCGCGCGCACACACACACACCTCACTGAGCTAGAAAGCAGACATGCTAATTCCCTTGGTAGCTATTGTTTTCCCACTGATGTAGTACTTCTTAGATCCGTACACTTGTTTTATGGCTATTTTGACATTAAAAAACATATTTTGAGGCAGAGGCAGGCGGATTTCTGAGTTCGAGGCCAGCCTAGTCTACAAAGTGAGTTCCAGGACAGCCAGGGCAATACAGAGAAACCCTGTCTTGAAAAACCAAAAAAAAAAAAAAAAATTGAAATAGTTAAATATTTATGAAAGAATGGTTTTGAAAACACCTTTAAAATAAGTAAAATGTTTATTTTAATAGGAAAATCAATCCATGAAAGCCCTTACCTTCACAATTACAACTTCATGTAAAATACTTTACTTTTTTGTTACTACTCTGTGTGTGAGTGAGCGTGTACCTGTGTAGAGGTCAGGACAATTTCAGGAGTTGGTTCTCTCCTTCCACTGTGGATTCTGATCAAACTCAGGTTGTCAGGTTTGTGGGACAAGTATTGTTTTTACCCACTGAGCCATCTTGTTGATCCCACAATTAAAATTTTACATGGAAAGTACTGTTTTGAGTTCACCTATATGAAGTCTTTCAATAAAAAGGTTTACTTGGGTGGGTAGGGCAACTCAGTGGGTAAGGTCACTTGCTTACAGCCAACGCTGACGACCTGAGAGAACCAATTCCTACCAGTTGTCCTCTGACTTCTGCATTCTGGGTCACACATGGCTCCTAAAAGTAAATGTCAAAGCTGGGCGTGGTGGCGAACGCCTTTAATCCCAGCACTTGGGAGGCAGAGGCAGGCAGATTTCTGAGTTCGAGGCCAGCCAGGGCTACACAGAGAAACACTGTCTTGAAAAACCAAAAAAAAAAAGTTAAAAAATGCTTTAACTGGGTGTGATGGCACACACCTTTAACCCCTGGCATTTGGGAGGCACTATTCACAATCACTGCCAATGCATGGGGGTCCCAAGGTACAGCTTGTTTGTTTATTTTAGTTCTATGTGTTTGGGTATCTTACCTGTAGGTATGTATGTCTGTGTGCTACTTGTGTGCCTGGTACCCACAGAGGCCAGAACAGGGTGTTGGATCCCCTGGAACTGGAGTTACAGATGGTTGTGAGCCATCATGTGGGTGCTAGGAGTACAACCCAGGTCCCCTGTAAGATCAGCCGGTGCTCTTACGTGCTGGGTCATCTCTCCAGCCCTGCATGATAGACATTTACTGGATATAGTTTGAGGGAATAAATGTTGAAGAGAAGTAGACACGGCACCATCTAAAATGGTTATCAGAGGCTGGGCTGATACTCAGCAGGGGAAGCAAAAGCATGAGAATAACACTATGGCACCCCAAAACCGGAACCCCAGTGCTGCGGTGCAGACATAGAGGGCTCAGCCTGGGCTACAGAGAGAGTTCCAGGACAGCCGGGTCTACACAGAGAAACCCCAAAACTAGATAGATAGATAGATAGATAGATAGATAGATAGATAGATAGATAGACAGACAGATGAGATGGAAGGACAGAAAGATGACTTAGTAGTTAAGAGCACTGGCTGCTCTTAGAGAGGACCAGGGTACCAGCATGCCATCTGTAACTCCAGTTCCAGGGAATCCCCCAGTGGCCTCTACCAGCACCAGACATGCATGTGGTGTGCAGACACCCATGTAGACAAAATAGAAATCCACATAAAAGAAGTTAAGTCAATTAAATTGGGAAAGCAATTGAGAGAGATGTTGACCTCTGTCCTCCATGCATACATACACAGTGCATCAGTAAATAAATAAATAAATAATAAATAAATAAATAAATAAATATTGTTTAGCAACTGCAGATACAAGATCAAATTTTCTTCTAGATGCGTATTCTACCTTTGCCTTTAAAAAATAATTAGGCAGGAGTAGCACACACCTTTAATCCCTGCACTCAGGAGCAAGGCGCAGGAAGATGTTTTGTGAATTCAAGGTCAGCCTGGTCTACAGAGCTAGTTCCAGGATAGCCAGGGCTGTACAGAGAAACTGTCTTGAAAAGCAGAACAAAAATATTGCAATATGTGTGTGCGTACAGGTGTGTGCACAGGTATGTGTGCAGCTGCATGCAAGTGCACATGGGTATCGGAAGACAGTGGATGTCAGAGTACAGTTTTGGGGAGTTGGTTCTTTCTTTTTACCATGTTGGTCCTGGAGATGGAACTCCAGTCATTAGGTTTGGCAGCAAGTACCTTTATTGCCTGAGCCATCTTGCCAGCCCCCTTACATGGTTTTTAATGTAGGCTTTGAGGGGTTGTGTTGTGGCGAAAGCCATAGCAGCTCCAAACCACGGAAGAATGTATTGTTATAGTTTTAGGTTATACACCATCAGCTTCCACATAAGCTGCAGAGGGCATGAGTAGTGCTCCGACCCTGGGTACTGACACATGGCATGGGAGGGTCACTTTGGTGCTGCTAACCCCCATCCCATACTAGGAGCTATGCTTGTAAGACTGATTTAGTATCTGAGCTCCAAAGCCTTGTTTGAATTTTATTCTGTTATTCTATTAATGTAGATTTTGAAACAGCGTGTATTGCGCAGAATAAGCCAGTCTCAAATTAATAACCCGCTTACTTCAGTCTCCTGAATGCTGGGAGTGTGATATACTATTTCTATATATACATTCTATAAGATTAACTCAAGGTAATGACTGTCGTTTTAAACTCATCTTTTTTTTTCTTATGGTGAATACCATACAATATTCAGGTGGGTCTGAGATGCTAGTTATAATAACTCCCTCTGATGTCATGTGACCTCAGGCCCTCCTATCTAGTCTTTACTGTTTTCACTTAAAAAAAAAAAAAACAAACAAACCCATCTTAACAAACATGTGGCTAAAATCTATATGTGTATAGGTGTGGCCTTTGGATTTTTGATGACCGCGTGAGTGATCGTAGGAGTGGGGGAATGCCAGGTTTGAACCTGCTCTTCCGTTCTGTTCCGATGACCAGTGTAGCCATTCCTAGGATGAAAGGAGAGCACTCCTAGAAGTTCCATTGTGCTTCCATATCTCTTGACACTTCAAAAAACGGCCAAGGAGTGTGGAGAGGTGAGGCCTTGCTAACCATGTGTGCTTCCTCAAGCCCTCTCTGATTTCATTGGCAGCGCAAATGACCCCCCCCTCCCCAGGCCTGCAGCATCTCAACTTGATGTGTATAATTGATAGCCAAACATTTTCTACAGGCCGTTAAATGGTAAGACCACAATGAAATGTATATAATGTTGATTAAAGTGATTTTTGCACGAAGGGGTCAGAGACATTAACAAGTTAAAAGAAAGTGTGAGCTCTCTCCCCCCCATACCTCTAACCTTTGTTCAGCTTGCCAGTAATTGACACCACATGTTTACTGGGCCTATTTGGGTCCAATTTAAGGCTGTTGCATTCAACATATTTTGAAGTGCTCTTGAGATGAGTGTACCCATGGGGGTGTGGGGGTGCCCCCAGAAAGGTGGACTTCAGCTATGACGTGAGCACATGGTGAAAGAGAAAAATTCAAACGAATCCCTCCAGTGCGCTTCGTTTTAAATCGTCTGGCGCCTAAAGGTAGACTAAGAAGCTGTAACTCTGAGAAGGATTAAAATGGACATCCAAATGATAATTACTGGGTAATTTTGTTTTGGTTATAATTTGTGGTGTTATTTTTATAACTGACATGAGACATAATATATTTTTCAGGGCTCTGCAATAGCTGAGCAACCAAATGGAACCTGTCAGAAGGCATTTGGGGGGACAGTTACAGCAAAAAGCTGTGTGCCTTTTTAAATGCTGTACACATTTAAAAAAAAATTTTTTTAATGCTCATGCATCAGAATCGTTTCGGAAAAACAAAGTGACTTTTGACATGTGGCACATAGCTAGCCCTCTGCCTGAGCTTCTAAAACTTTGAACGGGAATCTGGCTAGGGATCCCTCCCCACCCCACTCCACCCTTTCTTGTGCTATCCCGCAAACGCTGTGGTGCCTTGGACTGTGTGTGAGCAGTGGATGTCTCAATCTCCTACTCGCAGGCTCTCCCTCCGCACTCACCCTTTCTTAGGCTCTGCTGTGTTTGGGGACTTCAGTGACATCAAGGACAGGACAGGGCTTTAGCTCTCCATCCTCTGTCCTCCGCCCGAGGTGCTCATCTCTACAGACCACTCTGACCTCTGCCTGAGCCACGACCTGGGACGTGCAGACCACCCAGACTCCCCGCGAGCACCAGATGGCAGTTGTAGTCGGCACTTCCCATGTGGCATAATTTTGTGGAATTTACCTCGCCTCATCTGGCTCTGATTATTTGCTGACTTGTAATTGTAGTTATTTGTCTGAAGGCTTTATCTTCTTTGCCAGATTGTAAGCCCCAGTTCTGCCTGCCTTTGGCAGCACTGTGCTCTGCAGTGAGGAAATCCTAGCGCCACCATGCCCAGTCACTGAGCTGGAGGTTCAGATCGCCTACCAAGAACCCAGTTACCTACAATCTGGGGATGGGCTACATCCCTGGCTAGATCTCCTGCTATTCAGAATGAGTTCCCAGAATGAGTTTCTTTTTTTTTTTTTTTTTCCTTTTTCTTTTTCTTTTTCCTTTTGCCACAGACAGGAAGTTAAGAGAACATGTATGCTTTTCAATTTCCACAGTGTATTATTTCCAACTGATTTGGAATAGTGATGCTCTGTGATCTTGCCCAGTTGGAAACAGCTCTCAGGTTCCACTGTAGCAGAAGGGAAAGCTGAAGCAGTTAGAAGGATCCTCTACTTAAAGCTCCCTGAGAACATACTTTATTGACTGGTCAGACAGCTGAAAGAGACCTGTGGGTTAAGCAGAATGTCTGGGGTAATTCTGATCTCCGGGGACAGAACCCTGACTTTGTAGTGGTACTTACTGTTTTATATGAGGAATGACCCCGGGGACAATTCTGCCAATCGCTCACTTTCTTTCCCCTCTATCACAGGACAAGAGAATTTTAGGTTCAACCACTCACGGATGTTTAACTTTTATAAACAGTTGATAAACTTAGGTTGCATCTGTTTATTTACTGACATTCTTGGAAGATTAAATAAATAAACCACATTTCTTTTTATATGACAGATTAAATAAATATCCATTTTTTTAAAAAAATATATGTTTCTAACTTTTTCAGTTTCCTTCATTTCTTTCTCACCACTTAGGAATATTTAAAATAATAGAATTGGCTAGTGGTATAATTAAAATTGTGGGCTTGGGGGTAATCAATACTTTTCCACTTTCCACTTTTCCAGAAAAATAACTCCTCCCACCACACATTTTTCAATTTCTGTTCGGTTCCAGTCCTTGACATCACGCTTAATTGAGATAAAATATTTTTCAGTTCAGAAACTCATCAGTTCGGGGAAGAATTTCTAATATAAGTTATAAGGGCAAAAAAAAAAATGTAAAAATACTGAAGTTAAAACATGTTTGTGTCTTTTTTTTTTCCCATGACTAACCCATGTCTATTCTCTATGAAATTGATGTCAAAAAAGTATTATATATTTTCAGTACAAAATAGAAGGCTGCTCTCTCCTATCCTTGTCAGGACGTCGTATCCCTTTAATCATACTTTTCATTTCAGTACATTGAAATTTCCGTTGCCAAGGACAACATCATAAATAAAAGTGTTTGTGAAATTTCACCTGCAGCTTCCTAACCCTGCGTGCGTTAAGCATGAGACTAGCCGAGAGGTGGTCAAATGCGGAAATTTATAATCATTTATTACGTGCGGCTGAAGCAGGAAGGGGATAAAAGCGTGAAGGCATACATCTATACACCGAAGCTGCGGGGCTTAAATGAAAAGGAAAGTGAATTTCTGTGTCTTGTCATAAAGTAATGAGAAGCTAGAGCTTTTATTCATAGCAGCCCAAGATGCATTTACTCTCAATCTAGCTTCGGCAGTAAACGCTTCCCTGATGTATTGCTTTGGACTCACAAAGAAATATTTGTGCTCTACATAATAGTATAGTTAGGAGAATAACTGCATGGTTGAGGAGGTTCTATAAGGCTTTATAGCGCACGGCGTTCCTGTAATTTCATCACCATGTAGCTAATGTAGTGCTTTAATATCACAGGTTACTTTTTTATTTACCATTTATTAGGGACTGACAGAGTCGATCATCTCTGCATCATAAACAAATCATGGAAGGATTCTTGTAGGAACCTTAAAATCCCAGATGGATGTACTGCAGCAATTTTACACGGCCCTGTCCCCTGTAATGAGCTCGCCCTCAAATGATTATTTAGATCTGTGAAATGTAAATCAGGCTCCTTGTTCCCAGTCCATTGGCTAAAGAAAACTCGAGAATGTTTTATTTCGTGCATACAATTAGCACCGCATGTCATTTGAGCTCAGAAATAAGTCATTGATCTGATTTCGCCAATGACTGGAGATGATGGCCGGAAAGAAAAAATGGTGAAGGAGCTTAGCCGCGGGTGCTTTCGGGATATATTAACAAATGTCCTGTTATAGTGAGGTTGTGTCAATATTTTCTCAGATGTTTCTATAAAAGTGTGTTTTCTACACTTGAAGCTAACTAGAAGCAAATGTCCTTTTAAATTTATTATTTATTTTTATTTCAAGTGCATTGGTGTTTTGCCTGCATGTATGTCTGTGTGGCAGTGCTGGGTCCCCTGGAACAGGAGTTACAGACAGTTGTGAGCAGCCCTGTGGTTGCTGGGAATTGAACCCAGGTCCTCTGGAAGAACAGACAGTATTCTTAACAGCTGAGCCATCTCTCCAGCCCCTACAATGGCCTTTATACTTTCGGTTTATGTATGCTCTCCTCTCTGAATAAATAGGGGAATAGATGATGGACAGATAGCTTAGTTACTAGGTAGATCAAGGCCTGTGAGCATGGTCAACGCAAGGGAACTTAGGGAAGCATAGGTCTTTGTGTGGAGGCTGCGGCTACAGCAGAGGTCAGTCAGGTCCTCTGACCTTGAGCATCTCCCAGTCTCTTAAATCTCAATATTTCCACCTGTAAGATAGGAGTGATGCTCTTTGTCCTACTAATCCCTCAGGGTTGTTGTAAGGATCAAGTACAAATAAAGCCTGGAGAGATGGCTCAGGGGTTAACAGTGAGTTCCCATGAAGAAGCCCAGCCTCTAGCTTCTGAGGACAGCTGCACTAGAGAGCACATAGCCGCACCACCACACAATGGCATGATTAAATAAATCTTTAGAAATAGTACACAGCAAATGCACGTGCACAAAATATCCAGGTTTCAGAATGGAAAAGGCATTAAATAAACATTGAGGGTTCAAAGCAGGTATTTTTCTATAGCAAATAGGTTTTTTTTATATTACATTGTATGTTTTAGGGATATATATTAGAAATGAGAGCTAAAGTGATTTCAGACATTATAAAATAATGATATATTTGGTTTTTTCTTTGATGAAATTAAAAACCAGTTGAGACAGGTTCTCAAGTAGCCCAGGCTGGCTTAGAATCTTAAACTCCTGGTCTTCCTGCTTCAACCTCCCAGCTACTGGGATCCCAGCTCTGCACCACCAGGCCTGGCATGAGATTGATTTCTGAAACTCTCAGATTTTAGCCAGCGTGGTGGTGTAGGCCTGTAATCCCAGTGCTTAGGGTATAAACACAGGAGGATGTTGTGTTCATAGATGGCCTAGGGTAAAGAATGAGAACAGGCGCTGGTGAGATGGCTCAGTGGTTAAGAGCACCCGACTGCTCTTCCGAAGGTCTGGAGTTCAAATTCCAGCAACCACATGGTGGCTCACAACCATCCGTAACGAGATCTGACTCCCTCTTCTGGAGTGTCTGAAGACAGCTACAGTGTACTTACATATAATAAATAAATAAATCTTTAAAAAAAAAGAATGAGAACAAAGTCAGCCTGAGTTACACAGGAAGAAGATAACCTCTCCAAAACCAATGGCTGGGACTCTATTCATCAGCGAATGCTTGCTTAAGATGGCTCCTGGGTTCTATTATTCCCAACACCAGGACTAAGAAAACACCTAACTTAAAAAAAAAAAAAAAAAGGCCAGGAAATGGTGGTATAAGCTTATACCCCATTACTCAGGAAGCAGAGGCAGGTTGATCTCTGAGTCTGAGGCCAGTCTGGTTTACAGAATGAGTTCTAATCCTTCACAAACAGGTTCACCAACTGGGGACCAAGTCTGGTGGTTTGAATAGGTATGGCCCCTATAGATTCCTGTGTTTGAATGCTTGGCCCATAGAGAGTGGCACTATTAGGAGGTGTAGCCTTATTGGAGTAGGTGTAGCCTTGTAGGAGGAATTGTGCCACTGTGAGGGGTGGGCTTTGTGATCTCTTTTGCTCAAGTTACCTTCAGTGACAGTCTCTTTCTGATATCTTTGGATGAAGATGTTCCTTTGTTCCTCCAGCACTATGTCTGCCTGGATGCTGCCATGCTTCCTGCCATGATGATAATGGACTAAACCTCTGCAACTGTAAGCCAGCCCCTGGATATTTTGTGCACGTGCATTTGCTGTGTATTATTTCTAAAGATTTATTTAATCATGCCAATGTGTGGTGGTGCGGCTATGTGCTCTTGAGTGCAGCTGTCCTCAGAAGCCAGAGGCTGGGCTTCTTCATGGGAACTCACTGTTAACCCCTGAGCAATCTCAACAAAGAAGCCAGCAAATTAAATGTTTGCCTTTATAAGAGTTGCCTTCGCTGGGCATGGTGGCACACGCCTTTAATCCCAGCACTCAGGAGGCAGAGGCAGGCAGATTTCTGAGTTCGAGGCCAGCCTGGTCTACAAAGTGAGTCCCAGGACAGCCAGGGCTACACAGAGAAACCCTGTCTCGAAAAACCAAAAAACAAAAAAAAAAAGAGTTGCCTTCGGGGGCTGGCGAGATGGCTCAGGGGTTAAGAGCACTGACTGCTCTTCTGAAGGTCCTGAGTTCAAATCCCAGCAACCACATGGTGGCTCACAACCATCCGTAATGAGATCTGATGCCCTCTTCTGGTGTGTCTGAAGACAGCTACAGTGTACTTATATATAACAACAAATAAATCTAAAAAAAAAAAAAAGAGTTGCCTTGGTCATGGTGTCTCTTAACAGCAATAGAAAGAAACCCTAACTGAGACAACAAGTATTGAAATATGTGAGCCTATGGTGGCGTTTCTCATTCAAACTACCACAGTGAAGGTTAGGTGTCTTCCTCTGTCACTCTCTACCTTATATTTTGAGACAGGTCTCTTACTGAACCTGGAAACCTGGAATTCACTAACTAGATGGACAGTGAACTTCTGAAATCCCCCATCTCTACCTCCCCTGAGCTGGGATTAAGGCACACTGCTGTGGTGGTCTCTGGTGCTATCTCTCTCCCTCAAGTGCGTGATCTCTCTCTCTCTCTCCTCTAATTCTGTATCTATCGTCTGTCTGTTGTGTGTATGTGTGTATGATGTGTGTGTGTGTGTGTGTGTGAGTGTGCATGTGCCACACCATTCCTTGCTTCAGGCTTACCACTGAGTTTGCCAGGCTAGCTCAGCCTCAGGCTGCTGGGGAATCTCCTGTCTCTGGCTTCCATCATACTGCAGCAACTTCGTAGTTACAGAGGTTTGCTGCTATGCCTGGCTTTGCGTGGGTTCTGAGAATGGAAATTCAAACTCTCATGCTTGCCTGGCAGTCCCTTTCCTCACTGACCCATCTTTCTCTGTCCACACTGGATTCTGATGCAGGTGCTGGGGACCAAAGCCAGGTCTTTATGCTTGTACAATATACACTTTACCCACTGGACCACCTCCCAGTCTTTTTAGTTATAGCTTAAAAAACATTTTCTTTTCCTGTCTACCCTTCCACCCTGTCTTTTCCATGTTAGGAATGGAATCCCAAGCCTGCTGTATGCTAAAGCAAGCACCCTGCAGTGGAGCTACACCCAGCGGTAGCTCATTTTCAGTGGTCTACTTGTCTTCCTTTCACTCTATACATTTACCAGATCCTCTTAAGTAAGAAGATGGTGGCTGTGGCCTGGATGGTCCTGCATCTGTAGTACTGGGTCAAAAGAGTGATGGCAGGCGGAAGTAGGCTCCAGAAGCTTGCTTGTCTTAGGACAGCTGCCCTCTACTGAGCAAGGTGTTGTGAAGTCCCCAGGACTCTGGGTACCACAACCCAGCCTACAATCCTGATGGGACAATCAGTGAGGGAGCGTGGGAAGGGGATGATTGGCAGGTGGCTACAGTGACTGTGTGAGCTTTGAGGAGCAGGCTGAGAATGAGCAAGAGACACCCATAGGCCTACAACCCCTGTCTCACTGCCAGCTCTTCCTGACTCGTTCTTCGTAGGTTGAATGTGGGGCATTTCATCTTAGGGACGGAAAAGGCAAGACTATGGTGAAGTAGGATTGGTTAAGTATGACCAAAGCCTTCTGATTTGACGTCATTTTGTGAGTACAGTTATCAACTCATGATTATAGGATGTAGGAATAAATAGTTATGTAAGAACAGAGAACAACATTTAGCGAAAAGTAACAACCCCAACCGTTGGGGAATTTGTGTGTTATTCTGGCTCTAACTCCAACACGAGTATGTGATCTAAAGCATATTCCTTTGCCATCTGAGAATCAGCCTGTTTTCTGCTACTGTAATGAATAACAAGAGACTAGATGTTTTATAATGAAGAGGGAGTCTATGCAGCTCACAGTTTTAGAGATTCAAGGTCATAGCCGCGGTATTTCGCCTTGGCTCTGGTGAAGGCAGCATGGCCGGAGTGTGAATGAGAGGGTGAGATCAGAGCAAGACAAGAAGCCAGAGAATGACTGGGATCCCATGAGAACCACACTCATCACTGTCGTGCGCACCCCGAAGACAGGGCCGTTTTATGAGGGACCGTTGTTTAAAGGTGCCACTACCCTCTTCTTATGCATTGAGTTCCAATATACGAAACTTGAGGGGCGGAGGCCAGGTTTATACTCTACTCCAGCCTATCATCTCTCCAAATAAAAGCCACATAATTAACTTCATATGAAATAACTGCACCTTTTAAAATTAGATGTGAAGATCATTTTGGTTAGCATAGCAAGTGCTTTGAAAAATACATATGTGAAATTCTCAAAGAATAAATTAAAAAATGTATTTAAAAGAAAAAGGATACTATTAAATTTATGTATTAATTTGGGGGGAAAAAATTAAATAGTAGGAAGGTAACTGTCATAGGGTTTTACTGCTCTGAACAGACACCATCACCTAGGCTCTTATAAGGACATTTAACTGGGGCTGGCTTACAGGTTCAGAGGTTCAGTTCATTATCATCAAGGCAAGAGCATGGCAGCATGTAGGCAGGTATGGTGCAGGAGGAGCTAAAAGAGTTCTACATCTTGTTCCAAAGACAAACTGCAGAGGACTGGCTTCCAGGCAGCTAGGACAAGGATATTAAAGCCCACACCCACAGTGACACACCTACTCCAACAAGGCCACACCTCTTAATGGTGACAAGCATATACAGACCATGCCAGTAACACAAGACATTCAAAATGATGTTAAAGGAAAAAAATCAAATCGATTTTAAGAAGGTTGGGCTTAGCAAGAGACTTGAATGCTGCAGAGAGCACAGGGGAAACAGTGAGAACTGTATGTAAGACACAGCCAGGTTTCACTTGCTTTTTATACTGGAGTCTCAGGAATGAAGATCACTTAAGGCTCACGGAATGAAGAAAGGGCACTATGAGGAAGAGAGGGGCCTATGGAAATGCACAGGGCAAACAAGCCACAGCATGCTCTCTCTGGACGCAGCTCTGAGATTCATGGCTACCACCTCCGTGAGTCAAGTAACAGGATTCCTGCTCTCATTTAACCGACGTATTCAGTGAGGGTGCCATGACAACACTAGCGCTTCGTGTGAGCATTTTGCTGTTCTGAGCGTTTCCCATAACTAAGTGGGGAAGTCTGCCAAGCTTTTACTTGGTCAATTATATTTATTCATTCAGTATTATTTATTGAATATCTTCTTTGTGCCAGGTACCATGGATACAGCCAGCATCCACTAATGGAGCTTAGCTCTGGTAGAGACAGATATTAAACAATGAAATACAAAATCAGTATTTAATTAAACAAGAGGGTTGAGAGCTTAAAAGAGCACATGTCATAGGTGGCCCAGAGGGAAGGCTGGCTTATGGCTTTTTGTTTGCTTGTTTTGTTGTTGTTTTGATGGGTATGTTGTTTAGATTGGGTCATGTATCCCAGGCTGACTTCAAACTTACTCTGTGATAACTTTGGACTTCTGATCTTTCTTATCTCCATATCCCAAGTGCTAAATTTACAAATGTGTGCCACAAAGCCCGTTTTCCATGGTGCTGGGAATCAAAGCTAGGACTTTGTGTGCATTACATACGATGGTCCAGCAGATCCAAGATCTTCCTCAGGAAGTATAACCATGCTGAAAGGAAGGGGCCTACACTGGGTTGACCCTGTGATGGTTTGAATATGCTCAGCCCAGGGAGTGGCACTAGTAGGAGGTGTGGCCTTGTTGGAGTGGGTGTGGCCTTGTTGGAGTCAGTGTGTCACTGAGGGCTTTAAGACCCTCATCCTAGCTGCCTGGAAGCCAGTCTTTTCCTATTTGTCTTTGGAACAAGATGTAGAACTCTCAGCTCCTCCTATACCAGGCCTGCCTGGATGCTGCCACGCTCCCGCCTTGATAATGGCCTGAACCTCTGAGCCTGTAAGCCAGCCCCAATTAAATGTTGTCCTTTATAAAACTTGCCTTGGGGGCTGGTGGGATGGCCCAGAGGGTAAGAGCATTGACTGTTCTTCCAAAGGTCCTGAGTTCAAATCCCAGCAACCACATGGTGGCTCACAACCATCCATAATGAGATCTGACTCCCTCTTCTGGTGAGTCTGAAGACAGCTACAGTGTATTTATATATAATAATAAATAAATTAAAAAACAAACAAACAAACTTGCCTTGGTCATGGTGTCTGTTTATAGCAGTAAACCCTAAGACAGATCCTATGGAATTACTCTTGTTTTGTTTTGTTTGGGTTTTTTCCTTTTCTTTTTGTTTGTTTTGTTTTGATATTTTTCCCTGAGACAGGGTTTCTCTGTGTAGTTCTGGCTGTCCTGGAACTTGTTTTGTTGTAGAGCAGGCTGGCCTTGAACTCACAGAGATCCTCTTGCCACTTCCTCCTGAGTGCTAGGATTAAAGGAATGAGCCAGCACTGCCCAGCTTCTATTTTTATTGAGTTTGTTTGTTTGTTTGTTTGTTTGTTTGTTTTGGACAGGGTATCAGGTTGCCCTTGAACTTGCTAAGTAGCCAAGAATGGCCTTGAGCTTCTGAGCCTTCTGTCTTGGTCTTGGAGTTTTGGGGTTCAACCCCTGACTTTCATACACTGTAGGCGAATATTCTACCAATTGACCTATATCCCTAGTTCTTTCATAGATTTTACTTAATATGGCTGGATCACAAAATCATATAAATCAAAAGAAAAAAGGTAGCATTAAAACTATATGTATATATATATATATATATATATATATATATATATTATATATACATATGAAAACAAACAACCTAATCAAAAATAGGCTAAGGAGAATTTCTCAATAGAAGAGATACAGAGGAGGGCTGGAGAATATCTCAATGGTTCAAAGCACTGGCTTGCTCTTCCAGATGACCTGGGTTCCATTCCTGGCACCCACATGGTGGCTTACATTCCTGCATTAATGTCTGCACACCACATGCCTGGTGCATGCAGAGGGCAGACCAGGGCATTAGGTCCCTAGGACTGGAGTTTCAGCTAGCTGTGAGGCACCACATGGGTGCTGGGAACCAGTCCTGGTCGTTCGGAAGAGCAGCTGGTGCGCCTAACTGCTGAGCCATCTTGAGAGGAAAGCACTGAATGCCTGTGTAGGAAGGGTCCTGCTAAGAGAGCGAGGGGCTTATTCCTAGAGAGTGGTAACAAAAGGAGCTGCAAGGACTGGGGTGTGGCTCAGTTGTAGAGAGCTCTTCTAGCAGGGGGAAGGCCTGAGCTGAGGGAGAGTAGGATTTAGCCTTTAATGTCAGGAGGGCTCAGAATAAACTTGACTTCCCAGTGAGACAGATAAAGGTATGCGCCTCCTTCACTAGTGATGAGTGGGTCTAGCTTATGCCTCAATCTCTTATACTGCAAGCGGACAACAGAAGTGCAGATCTTTGTTGAGGGAATTCTTGCCACCATGGTTCTAACTAGCACTAACTAGTACTAGCTAGTTCTAACTAGTACTAGTTTGCCTTTACCCTTTCCCTGGTTTTCTGTTTTCTTTTTTTCTCCTGTGTATTTGGGGCACGCATTCTTTGATGTTTACCTCTCTGGTGGACAGAGATTGGACCCTTTCCACTCTCTTGTTTGAACAGAGCTGAAGAGGAGCCAGCCTCTTCTGCTGTAAAGACCCCACGCTACCAACGATTATGGTTGACAAAATCTGTCCGCTGAGGCGACTTCGGGCGTAAGAGTGTGAGTGTGTCCTAGTTACAATTTCTTTCCCATAGTAGAGATTTAAAACAGCAGCAGGTTTTTCCTCCTTCTGCCGACTCCCTCCTGTTGTGTCTTAATCAAAGATGCTCCTGCCATTGACCAGTTCCCACTGCGGTTATTCAGTGTGCTTTATCTTCAACTGGGTGCTAAACCATCCTTAGACGCCTTTCATTATATCCTTATATTCTGCCACCAACATTATTCCTAAGTATCTTTAGATTTAGCTCAATAGATCATTTGCTTTTGAGAAAACAAAGTACTAATTATGGTGCTTTTCTTTTTAGTATAGAGAATCCAATACTCAGATTTTCATGGGCACATTTGGGTTACAATTTTTTTAAAAAAAGAATTATTTATTTTATGCATATGAGTACACTGTATGTAGCTTTCTTCAGACACACCAGAAGAGGGCATCAGATTCCATTACAGATGGCTGTGAGCCACCATGTGGTTGCTGGGAATTGAACCCAGGAAGAGCAGACAGTTCTCTTAACCACTGAGCCATCTCTCCAGCCCCCAGGGTTACAATTTTTTTTCAGGTGGGCTTAAGAGATAGCACTAGGCTACAGTTTGGTAATTTATTTTGTATCTCAATAAACTATGTTGCTGAGGTCACCAGGCATTCTTGTGGGACACGTGTACATTAAGGTCATGGAGATTTATTTGTGAGGTGAGCCAAAAGACTGGAGACGGACGGGTGCTGGGCAGGAAACCAGGATGGAAGGATGTGTCAGTTGATGGAGTTCTTGATGTTAGTGTTCAAAATTTACTAACGGTACTAAAAATAATAAACAAAAAAGCAAAATTATTCCTAGCATTGGTATTTTAGTTTAAAACATTGAGGAAAATGCAAATAACATTTTCCAAAGGCCTATATATAGCCTTAGATATTCAGAAGATGGAAGCAGGAATATCACAGGTTCAAGGGCCTGTGTGGGCTACAGAGTGCTGTGAGGGTTTGCCTGGGCAAATAATCAAGACCCCATACTAATGAGAAAGTGGGGTGAAGAAAAAGACACTGAAAAATCAGAGAAAATGATGGAAGGAGGGAAAGCCCCTGGTACTATTTTGGCAATTTCCTTCCTGTTTTTTGGCAACATGCAAATAAATCCCAACCTATTTATATGGTTGAGGTCAGTCTCTGGGCTCGATGGTCCTAAACTTCACCTGTCTTGAGCAACTTTTCAGTAGAGTGGGTCTTTGAAAGCTGGGTATTGTGACTGTGCAAGCCCCTAATCCCTGCACTACACCCTCATGCCCAGAACATCCAGTAGGGCTTTATTTTATTGTGAGTTAGCATTTAATCATATTACATAATCCTTTTATTATTTCTCTTGGGAGGTCCAGGGAAATGTTTACTACAGAGGTTCTGAAAACGGAGCATTTCAGGTCTTTCTTAGTGTTCTGTATTCTGAGATCTGCTATTCAGCGAGACCCAAGGGAATGAATTTCTTTCGATATACAAGGTTTGGGGTAGCAAGTTCGGTTGAGAATATTTGTTGGCAGAAAAGATGACTGAGAGAGTTATCTTGATAAAATGGCAACCGGGGAAATTTGCTGAAACTGCTTTCAAAACATGAATTCTTTGTACTGATATAAGAAAAGAGTAAAGATCACAAGGTTTGGTTTCTGTATGAGTGTTCTGGGGGCTTTCCGGTTAAAGAAGTGTTATTCATTTGTACTAGACAAGTATGCCAAAAATACTTCTGCAGATGCAGAAGGTACCATTAGACTTCCCTGTCTCATTCCAGCTGTAGAATTTTGGCCACCTGCCTGGTAGTTTTTCAATTTCACACGTTGAAATGACTTCCAGGCAAACATGGTTTAGCATCGGTATTATCAAAGTAAAAAAGCTGCGCAAACAACCATTCCCTTCACTTCTCAGAGCACAGCAGCATCTTAGATGTGGTAAGTTGGCAAGACCCTGCTTGTTATGAGAGCTAAGGTCCTATCTCTTACGGTGTAACTACCTCTTATCATAAACTTACAATTCCTGGGATTTATAATCTAAGCAGTCTCAGCCTAGTCTTGAGTTTATAAAATTTCGACCAGGTTGTGGTCATTTCTCCACAAAATGAACCTGCGACATAGTTTTGAAAAGCAAAATGTGTCTTGGGCTATTTTTGCATTATAATTTCGGGGGTCCTGACGCATTTTCCCCATATGCAAACCATATGTCATATGTTTGAAATGGGCCATATGTCACCAGAAAACATGCAACCTGTTCCCCCTCCCGAATGGTATCATATCAAGGCAAAAATTGGTCAAATTTAATATGCAAACGACTGGCCTGGAGCCTTTGATTAAAATGCAATTTTTGGCTCCAAGAGTTCCGGCTGTCTTCCAAAAGCCTCGTGTGTTTTTCTAACTGCTTCATCAGCTCACTCTATCATTTTGTAAATACATTTTAAATACCCTTGAGGGAATTCCCCTGGCCTTCTGGATGGAGCCCAAGAAGCAATCTCTTGGGTGACTGCTTGGCTCTTTGGATGCAGGTGGTGGAGAGGAGATTGGATTCAGCTCCCTTATAACAGGGAGAAGCTCATTCAAGAGCAGTAGCACTGGGCAGTGGTGGCACACGCCTTTAATCCCAGGCAGAGGCAGGCAGGTTTCTCTGAGTTCGAGGCCAGCCAGGGCTACACAGAGAAAAACCAAAAAAATAAAAAAATAAAAAAAAAGAGCAGTAGCACTCACTACCCATGGGCAGCTGAATTCTTTTAACAAGTTTTCATTCTTTGTTTCTCCTCCTCCTCCTCCTCCTCCTCCTCCTCCTCCTCCTCCTCCATCTCCATTTCTATTGATGGATTTTTTTGTTGTTGTTGTT
Organism: Mus caroli; assembly: GCF_978045245.1. Classification (NCBI taxonomy): domain Eukaryota; kingdom Metazoa; phylum Chordata; class Mammalia; order Rodentia; family Muridae; genus Mus; species Mus caroli. Next base: position 133,216,708 of record NW_028227256.1, read on the forward strand.
GCTGTTTTGGTTTGTTTGTTTGTTTGAGACATGATCTCACAATGTAACCCTGGATGTCCTGGAACTTGCTCTACAGACAAGGCTGGCCTCAAACTCACAGAGATCTGCCTGCTTCTGCCTCCCTAATGCTGACACATAAGGTGCGAGCGACCACTACCCGGCACGTTTTTAAAGTTGACAGTGTCCAATTCTTTTGTTGTTATCTGTTTGCTTATTGGGCGTCTAAGAATTCAGGTCAAATCCAAATCATGCCAAGTCATAAAGCTCTCTCCTCCTGTGTTTTCTTCTAAGCTTTGTAGTGCTTTTGTTACACTTACACTGACACAGCATCTTCAAGAAGCTCTGGGCACCGTGTGAGTAAAATTACAACTTTGTTTCACATGTGAGCATCCTAGGAGTGTTTTCACCAAATCCTATTTAGCTCTGTAAATAAGAACTGTGCAGAGCATGAGTTCCCAAAAGGGCATGGCTGATAACTGCGGCACCGAGTGTAGTTCATGAAGACCTGAAGGAGTTTCTCTTTAGCTGGGTGGCTTTGTCCCAGCCTAGACTCTCAGTGGCTGGCCACTGGGAAGGTTCAGATTCCGACGTTTCAGACACATTGGGTTTGGTACTGAGTCTGGTTCCCTCGAATTTCCCACTTCGGCTTCCCTTCTCTTCTGCCTTATTCTCATTCTGTGTGTCACATAGGACTCCAACCCCCAGTACTGACCAAGAATCACATCTCTTGATTCTGTTTTAGGCACAACAAAAGCCCAACATTCAGTACGAATGGGGCGGTACATGCCTTTAATCCCAGCACTTGGAAGGCACAGGCAGGCCAAGAGAAATAAAAACATACACCCACCTATGAAGCCATCATGAATGTCCATATATTTCTCTGCCAAGGTCCTGCAATATGATTGTATGTTAATTAAGGCTGAATTTATGGACTAACGGCAGGAATGGTATTCTTTCATGAATATATTCTGATCAAGGTGCTTTGGGATCTTTTGTTTAAAACCCCACTAGTGTTAAAGATAGAGGGGAAAAAAATGGTCACACTGGCTTTAGCTAATAGTGAGAATCACTACTCATAATATAAGAGCACTCTTCAAGAGCTAAACTCACAGTAGTCCAGAGTACAAGAATAGGCTGGGGGCTGGTGAGATGGCTCAGTGTGGGTAAGAGCACCCGACTGCTCTTCCAAAGGTCCAGAGTTCAAATCCCAGCAACCACATGGTGGCTAACAACCATCCGTAATGAGATCTGGCGCCCTCTCCTGGAGTGTCTGAAGACAGCTACAGTGTACTTACATATAATAAATAAATCTTAAAAAAAAAAAAAAAAAGTCATGCACCATTGCTGCCTGGCTACCTTTAAAAAAAAAAAAAAAAGAATAGGCTGAAATAATACCTTGATAAATCAACCAGTTGGGGCTGAGAGATGGCTCCGTGGTTACGAGCACTGGCTCCCTTCCAGAGGACCTGGGTTTGAGTCCCGTACCGACATGGGCGATCACAACCATCTGTAACTGTAGTTTCAGGGGACCTGACACCAAGGATATCGGGCACACACAGCAGCACAGACACATGTGCAGACAAATAGCCACACCTGTAAAACAAAATAAGTTGAAACAAAAAGTTTTATCTATTTTGTTTTTCTTAAGGCTTTAAATTTTTTTAATTTATTCTTTTATATGTACATGTATTTGCCTGCCTGTATATCTGCGTGTCTGATGCCTGTAGAGGCCAGAAGAGGGCACTGGACCCCCTAGAACGTTACAGATAGCCATGAGGTACCTGCCACGTGGGTGCTGGGAATAGAACCTGAGTTGTTTGGTAGAAGAGCCAGTGCTCCTAACTGCTGGAGCCCCTCTTCAGCACCGAGGCTTTTGATTTTTAAAGCCATTGAAGGAAGGTGATATGGCTTAATTAGTGACCTGAATTTGATCCCTAGGACCCAATGGTGGGACAAAAACAATAACAACAACAACAACAAAAAAAAAACCAAGGCAAGTTGTCCTCTGACTTCCATGTGTGCATGGCCTCTATTCCTCTACCCCAACAAAATACATAATACATACATACATACATAATACATACATGGCTGTATTTTTATTTCTTTTAAATGTGCATTGGTGATTTTCTAGAATGTATGTCTGTAAGGGTGTTGGATACCCTTGAACTGGAGTTACAGCCAGTTGTGAGCTTCCCATGTAGGTGCTGGGAATTGAACCCGGGGCCTTTTGGAAAAGAAGCAACTACTCTTAACTACTGAGCCTTCTTTCCAGCCCCAATAGCTGCATCGAAACAAACAAACAAACAAACAAACAAAGCCGTACCAATTTAAAATTTAAAGGCAAATGGTTATTCAGAAAATTTTGACATGAGATTTCAGTAAGTGCTGGGTTCTTCACCCCATGCTTCTGTGAAGTCTGCACGGATTTCTATTCCCTCCATCCAAGAGAACTACAGCACCGCAGAGGGAACACCAGAGCCCATCTTGCCCAAGGACCTGCATCCAATAGTTAACTGTTCTGGAATCAGTCTTCCGGAAGAGGGCAAGGGAGATGGTAACATCTTGCCCTTGCCCTCTTCTGGAATTGACAGGAAAAACTACCGCAGGGCAGCCGGGTTCCTAAAGCTGGCTTTAGCAGACTGTGAGCATTCCATTTATCCCAGGAGGCAGAGTCCAAAGCTGGATCTCAGAGGTTGAGAGTGTGCCTACCATGTACCGGCCTCGTGTTTGACCACAAGTACACGTTGCATAGGGAAGTTCCATAGGGAGCGGTGGCTTTCTAACACGTGACGTGATGCAAGTGATGTGAGCAGTGACGGGAGGGATTCGATCTTAACAAAGGCTCCATGTTGTGAGGTGTCCAGCCACCGAATTTCCTCAGCCTGGAGAAAGGGCTATGCTATTTTATAGTCTCTGGGAGACTATTTCAGGCATTAACATTTTATAACTATCTTAACTAATCCTATTCATCAGGTGTACAGAAGAAACGGGAATTTTCTACTAACCTTTCATTTTGTTCCCATCTTTTCTTTCTCCCCCAAGGAAATGTCCTTTTTATGGGGAAGGGTGTTAACAAGGATTTGATGCTTTCGGGGTGTTAAAGCCTCGTTAAAAAAAATGTAATTTTAAACCCTGACTCAGCCCTTGAGGACACACCTCCGAAATAGACAGAGGAGCCCACCCCCGCTGACTGGTGGGTGCCCTGTAAGATTGGCAGTTCTGACTGAGTTCATCCTCTCACTGCAGTGCAAACTCCGTGAGGCATTGCTAATGGAACGGGAACAACCGGTTCTTCTTAGGGCCTCCGGGCCAGCCTTGCCTCACCCCAGGGTCTCCCTCCTATAACAAATATTTACTGTGCATCTACTATTTGTTAGATCCTGAAACTGCAGCCATGACAGAGTTGACTAGGTTTTCACTTAGAGAGACAGACAAAACAAAAAAACAATAAAAACGATAAGAGCAAAACCTAACCAAACCGCACTCAACCAACAAACACATCAGTATGGTAGGAGCCAGGAAAGGAGGGAGGGAGGGAGGGAGGGAGGGAGGGAGGGAGGGAGGGAGGAAGGAAGGAAGGAAGGAAGGAAGGAAGGAAGGAAGGAAGGAAGGAAGGATGGATGGATGGATGCAGGAGTCTTTCTTTGGTCTTCAAGTCTCAGATTCACTGTCTTCCCAGCAGGGAGCTCACCAATTTAGCAAGAACAAGTGACTAGCAAATTCCAGAGCTCCTCCTGCCTCTGCCTGCCCAGCCCAGGATTGCAGGTACTTGCCACACGCCCTGGTCACCTGATGTGCTCATACAGTGAAGACATGACTGTAGTCTACTTGAGCAGAAACGAGGGTTTATAGTTTATAAACTATATAGCTTTTATCTTTGTTTGCGTTGTGATTTGGATATAAATTCCTAGAAGGCAGTTCAACTAGTGAGAGGATTCCTTTTGACCAAACTCCTGGGAAGAAATCTGAGGAGGCTCTCAAGAGCCTTGATATGCATATTCTCTGACCCCAGATAATAAGATGGTTTAGGTTAGATATATAGTTTAGGGTTAGGGTTGGCTTCATATAGACACAGTTCTGTAAGCTTGAGGGTTTGGTGTCTGCCTGCCCATGAGAAGATGCTCGGTAATGTTTCCTGTTGCTGGCTTACTCCTCTGCAGTAGCATTAACAACTTATGGAAACCTGGTTAGTTAGGTTTGCTTTAAACCTTTTCAATTAACAATGAGGTCTTAATCTAATATCTTCATATCTTAGGCATATAGTGAATTTTGTGTGTTCTTTACTAAATTAAAAACAAAACAAAACAATGGAAGGCATTCACTGTAGGTGCCTCTTTTGTGTGTGTGTGTTTTATGTGTATGAGTGTTTTGCCTGAATGTGTGTATGTGTATGATAATTGTGCCTGCTGCCCTAAGAAGTAAGAAAAAGCCATCAGATCCCCTGGAACTGGAGTTACAGATAGCAGTGAGCCACCATGTGCGGTTGTGTGGTGCTGGGGATTGAACCCAGGTCCTCTGCAAGGGCAAGTAGTGTGCTCTTACCAGCTGAGGTGTTTCTTTAGTACTAACTACTGTGCACTTGATGGTCACAGAGGCTGTGACTACCTGCACAATCCTGTCAGTGACCTCTCCCCCATGCTCCTATAAACAGTCCCCATCACTCAATGAGACACACACGCACAGACACACACAGACAGGCATGCGTGCATTCACAGATGCACATGCACACATACACTCACATTCAGAGAGAGAGGGAATTAGTTGGGAGAAGAACTGCAGAATAGGAGGAAGACAAGAGAAGATGAAGAAGGTGGAGGTAGATAATGTAATAATGCAAGCCACTGTGACCTGTTATTACTAATAGATCCAGTAAAGCACCAGGGTGTGTGAGATGGCTCAGAGTTGTTGCCAAACCTGGAAACCTGGGCTCGTTCCCCAGGACCCACGTGGTTGAGACTGAGAACAACCCCTACAAGTTGTCCTTTGACCTCCACACAAGTGCCATGGCTAATGTGCACACACAAACACATTCACTCTGTCAATGTAATATTTATTAAAAGGCAGGAACACACCTTTTAGAACTTTTTTTTTTTTTTTTTTTTTGGTTTGGTTTTTTGAAACAGGGTTTCTCTGTGTAGCCCTGGATGTCCTGGAACTCACTCTGTAGGCTGGCCACGAACTCAGAAATTCGCCTGCCTCTGCCTCCCAAGTGCTGGGATTAAAGGCGTGTGCCACCACACCCAGCTAAGCATTTCTGTCAAGTTCTCACTCCTTTTTATATAATTTATTTATTTATTTTATGTGTATTGGTGTTTTGCCTGTGTGAGGGCATCAGATCCTGACATTGCAGACATGTGTGAGCTGCCATGTGGATGCTGGGAATTGAACCTGGGTCCTCTAGAAGAGCAGCCAGTGGCCCCAACCATTGAACTATCTCTCCAGCCCCTACATTTGTCATTCTTAAAGACTCAGACTGGAAGTAGAAGACCCCATGGGGTCTCTTGCAGTCTGTTTCTGATGTTCCTCTTTCCTTCATTCCCTTGGCCAGAAGTCTGGCCACTCTGCAGCCTCCTCCCATTTTCCTTAGTGTGTTGTTCTTTCAGAACAGCACGTTGGCATTTGTGTAGCAGGAGTAACAAGACACTGAACCCTGCCCAAGGGCTCTCTGCTCCTGGGTTTCTTTCTTTGTTTAAGGGCTTTCTAAGCACATCACTCTACAGAGATTGAAAACTGTTGGACCTACCAGGGAGCTCTTCAGGTCCTACCTATGGAGGTACAGTAGTAGCTATCAATCTAGGAACATCCTCTCCTTTTTTGTATGAGTGTTTTGCCTGTGTGATATGTGTACATCCTGTACGTGTCTGGTGCAGGTCAGAAGAGGGTGTCAGATCCTCTGGAACTGGAACCTACAGATGGTTGTGAGACACTCCACCCATGGGTTCTAGGAATTGAACCTAGGTCCTTGGGAAGAGGAACCTTCAAATTTAAAGGCTAAGCCACCTCTCTGGTCCCTCCTTCCCTCCCCCCTACACCCCATAACCAAGCTGAGAGCACTCAGATTGGCACACACACACAGCGCATCCTGAACAGACTTGTGCTCTGCCGCCCCCCCCCCCCCCGCCACCCCTCCGTTCTTCTTAGTGTAAATGTTTCTATCTGGGGACTTGGGGTCAATTGACTTGTATGAACTCTTATTTATTTAGAGTCATGGTCTTGCTATGTAGCCCCACACATACACACAATAAAAAAATAAAAGTGTAAGAAATGTGTCTGTCTTTGTTATCAATCTGGCATGTGCCCTTTGTATCAGTCAGCTTTTCTGCATCGTTGTGAAACAGGAAGACAGCTGACTCACAAGGAGGAACACTGCCTTTATGTCAGAGTTCCAGCGCCTTCCATCTGGGGTCTGGTCATCTGTAAAGTAGTGTTTCACAGTGGGAGCAGGAGTCAAAGCAAAACTACCCATCCAGTAGAAGCAAAGGAGGCTGAGGATGGGGCTGGGCTCCTGATATCTTCTCAAGGGCACCCCAGTGAGCCATGGATTTCCATTTTACCACATCCCAACTATGCCATATGCCTTTAACATATGGGCCATTGGGAGATGCTTAGCCAACTTTCTAGTTCTTTATTGATACTTAAATATACACATATATTCTTTTTAAAAGGAGGGGTGTAGTCAAGTTTATGTTGTACCTGTGCTTTGTAGGTTAAAAACACACACACATAGACATACAAACACACATATACACATAAACACTCACACACACACACAACACTTTATGAGCATATTTACATTTTCACTAAATTTGTTGTAATTTTTCTCCACTATCTATCTGTCTACAGTGTATAGAATACATTAGTTGAACTTATGGAAAATTATAGGGAAGTCATCAAAAATAAAACTTAAGACTATTTCAAGAAAACCCATTAAGGGAGTGGTTTTTGGAATAATAATCACCCTTGTTGGTTTTTCTCTAGATTGATCTATGTCATAGTTTGTGATTTTTCTGGTTGAGAACATCCTAGACTTTGATCTGTCTTCCTGCTGAAAGCAGACCTGGAACAGAATCCAAAGAGGATTAGACAAGCTCACATACAGATGGGAAACGGTTATAATTCTGCTCCTAAATAGGGACCTGTTATAATTCTGTCACTGAGGTCTAAGATGATATTAGAATTTTAGCACTTGCATCATGCCATGAATGAATAGTCAATTAGAAAGTTTAAAACCTTCTATATCAGTGGGTTGGGTGGGTGATTCATGTTTTTAATCCCAGTACTCAGGAGGCACAAGCAAGTGGATCTCTGTCACAGGGGGAAGGAGGGAAACAAACAAACAAACAATCAAAAAAAAACCCTCGAATAGCCCAGGAAAAGACACTTTGCACTAGAAACAACTGCACAGGTGGTGGTGGCGCACACCTTTAATCTGGGCGCTCAGAAGCAGAGGTAGGTGGATTTCTGATTTCAAGACCAGCCTGGTCTACATAGTTAGTTCAAGGTGAGCCAAGGCTACACAGAGAAACTGTCTGAAAAAAGAAAGAAGTATTGCTGTTGTGTAGGAGGCAGTGATACTTACAAATGTTTTCTAAGAAATTCCCTGGGCTGGAGAGATGGCTCAGTGGGTAAGAGCACCGACTGCTCTACCGAAGTTCCTGAGTTCAAATCCCGGGAATCACATGGTGGCTCACAACCATCTGTAATGAGATCTGATGCCCTTTTCTGGTGTGTCTGAAGTCAGCTACAGTGTACTTATGTATAATAATAAATCTTAAAAAAAAAAAAAAAAAAGAAAGAAAGAAAGAAAAGAAAAGAAATTCCCTAAGCTGGTATTTGTATTTGTTAAAGCTCATTTAATTTGATTATCTTGCTTTAAAAGTTATGACTCAGGGCTGGAGAGAATTCCCAGCAGCCACATGGTGGCTTACAACCATCTAAAATAGGATCCGATGCCCCTCTTCTGATGTGTCTGAAGACAGCTACAATGTATTCATATAAATAGAATAAGTAAATTTTTTATAAGTTATGCGATGTCGGGCGTTGGTGGCGCACGCCTTTAATCCCAGCACTCAGGAGGCAGAGGCAGGCGGATTTCTGAGTTAGAGGCCAGCCTGGTCTACAGAGTGAGTTCCAGGACAGCCAGGGCTACACAGAGAAACCCTGTCTCAAAAAAACAAAACAAAACAAAAAAGTTATGCCTATAAAAAACCAATCAATTTGTTAAAAAATTTGTTAAGAAATATGCTTACTGCTGCTCTCTGTGGTGAGCTAGAGATCTGTCCACCAGCAGGAGTGGAGTTGGCTTTAGCGTACCAGTTCAGTCCGTGTTGAATGTCCACTTATTAATGCTCTGTCATGACTGGCTGCTTTGATTGTTCATCTGTTTGTTGATTGAGTATGTAGAGTAAAAATGGAGCACTATGAAAATGAGTCCAAGTTTTAAAAGGCTCCGTTAATGGGCTTAAATGTAGAAAACCATTCTGGCTGCTCAATGTAATCGTTGTTACATTTGATTTTGATATGGCAGAGACTGACTTGGCTTAAAACTGAGGATATTCTAAAACACCCCAGAAATGCGCCTGTGGAAGAGACAGCAAGGTGCTCACTGTCTCTGGGAGTATAGTTTAAATTGGGAATTAAAAATCATTTCTTTTGGAGAATAAAATTTCTTGTTTTTTTAATTTTTAATATTTTTATTACATATTTTCCTCAGTTACATTTCCAATGCTATCCCAAAAGTCCCCCATAGCGCCCCCCACTTCCCTACCCACCCATTCCCATTCTTTTGGCCCTGGCATTCCCCTATATTGGGGCATATAAAGTTTGCAAGTCCAATGGGCCTCTCTTTCCAGTGATGGCCGGCTAGGCCATCTTTTGATACATATGCAGCTAGAGACAAGAGCTCCGGGGTTCTGGTTAGTACATCATGTTGTTCCGACAATAGGGTTGCAGATCCCTTTAGCTCCTTGGGTACTTTCTCTAGCTTCTCCATTGTAGCAAACACAGGAGTGGATGTTCACAGTCAGCTATTGGATGTATCACAGGGCTCCCAATGGAGAATAAAATTTCTAATTAAATTGTCTCTTTACATAGTCTGACAATATAAAATATATTTACTATATATTGCTATAACAATTTGATGCTAACAAAAATAATATATGTTATGTTTTCAAATATTAGCTAAGGCCATTTAGGTAATAATAGTCTCAAAATTTTAAAAATTTTACCTTAGCAAATTGTTTCTAAGCAAAAATTGTGTTTTGCTTGAAATACTGTTTTTTTTTTTTTTTTTTTTTTTTTTCTTTGGTTTTTCGAGACAGGGTTTCTCTGTATAGCCCTGGCTGTCCTGGAACTCACTTTGTAGACCAGGCTGGCCTCGAACTCAGAAATCCGCCTGCCTCTGCCTCCCGAGTACTGGGATTAAAGGCGTGCGCCACCACCGCCCGGCTGAAATACTGTTTTTGCTTGTTAAATAATTGAAACAAATATACGAAATTAAATTTTACCTTAGCAAATTGTTTCTAAGCAAAAATTGTGTTTTGCTTGAAATACTGTTTTTGCTTGTTAAATAATTGAAACAAATATACGAAATTCACCATTTGTAAAGACATGGAATACCACTTAGACACTTTCTGCTCAGATTCATTCCTTGGACTTGAACTGGCTTCTCTTACAAAGCCTCTAGGTGCTCCTTCCTTACCCAGGAGGCTGAGGTAAACAGCCGATTACAGGCACCTGACCCTTCTACAGAACTCCTATACACGGGCCAGCCAGTTGTACAAGGGTGAGGGTGAGCAGAGGGTGAGCTGAGGGCTTCGAGCATGCTAGACATGAATTAAGCCTCATCCCGAGGCTGACCTATGATTATTACAGATCTTAGAGGAAGAAGAAGAAACCATGAAAGCGAGAACTCAAGGCGATTTCTTACTTATTTGCAAAAGAGATTTTAGACTCAAAGGGCCCCAGTGCCCAGCAAAATGAATGAAAACTGATTTACATAGTGACCTCATTAAGCCTGAGAAAAATGGGAAACAGCTTTCAGACCAAAAAAGAAGTTTTCACAAAAAGCTTCAAGTACAAGATTGCAGACAGTTCTTTATGGCAGCCTTAAAGGGTAGCAGATGGCTTTTTAATACCTCGAAAAGTCTACAAGGTAGTAATTTATAAATGAAGACCATGTACTATCAGTTGTATAGGAGGGGAAAATAAGGATAGTCTCAGATATGTGAGATAGCAACTTTGAGTCTCATTCACCCTCTAGCAAGGAGCTGTTGATGGATATACTCCACCACAGAGGACTAAGTGCCCGGAAGGGAAGCAGCAAGCCAATGGAGCAGGCTAGCCTTAGAGAGGACACATTCATGCATGTGTGTTGTAGAAAGTCCTTAGCCACATAACACCCTGAACACCAGCAAGAAGCAACACAAGCCCACTACCTATATGGATTGGGGAAGGCATAAGACTATCAGCCAACAGTTTTGGAAGGGAGGAAAAGAGGAAGGAAAGAAACGGTCAGGTAAAAAACAGGAAAACGGGAACTATCAAGATGATTCCAAGGTTAAAGGTGCCTACCAGACCTCAGCTTGACTCCTGGGATCTGCATGGTAGAAAGAGAAGAGACTCATTCGGGTTGTCCTCTGATGGCCACACAAGCACCGAGGTACAGGATGGTGCATGCGCACATGCCTGCACACACTATATACATGCATATTATATATATGTAATACACATATAATTATGTATATACACACTAATTTAAGTAATGTCATCACTCACTCAGATGGATCTAGGCCTGACTTATCCTAGAGACTCTCTTTCAATAAACAGTGGATCTCTCAAGGCTGTGATGAATGTCATGCTTAAAATCCTGTCAAATGCCTACTGTGGGAAAATGCAAGTATACTTCCGAACATTTCAGGAGCCAGCTAGATTCCCAGTATCTCACAGCAGTAACACAATGTATTTCAGCCCAAAGGATTCTGACCTAACGAATGTACTCCAGAAGGTTCACCGTGTTAACTACAAAGGGTTTCTCAAGTAGTTCAGCATAGCCTGATGGAACCATTGTTTTGTGTCCTTTGAAATGGTAAGTTCCACAGACAGCTCTGCCTGTGCACTTGATGCCTCTGACTGTCCTGAGCATCAGCTGCTCCCAAAGGCAGCACTTACAGGCAGAACGCACATCAGCCAAAGGCTGATACTTAGTCATTCAGAATAACTGTTACTTATTTTAACTCCAAAGTAAAACAAAGAGAAGAATCCAACAAAAGCCTTCTTTATTCCCCAGGACTGAATGTTCTTTCCCCTGCTGTAAGCGTAATGTTACACTACAGCTTTGGGAAGAGTGACTAATAGCCTGGGATTTGAGACAATTTAGTTACTATTTATGGTGTAGAGAGGTGAAGGCTTTCCACTGCAAAAATCTCCATTATCCTCAGCTGCTCACAGTGAAACAGAACAGATTAGGAGGTAGAGTGAGCCTCTGCTTTTGAAAACTGTTTCAATCTTTAGAGACTTTTGGTTGAGCATAAAAATTTGTTGTAGTCAGGCATGGCGGCACATGCCTTTAATCCCCATAGAAGCAGGTGTTAGAGGCTTGAGTTATTATGGTTGGTCAGTTTTATCTTTTAAGGACAGATATGGGCTGCCAAGATAGCTTAGCAGTTAAGAATGCTTGCTGCTTTTCCAGAGGACCCCAAACTGAGATCCTATTACCCACAGAAGATGGCTCACAATTGTCTCAGTTATGGCATCCCCAGGCAAACCCCACCTCCACCCCCACCTCCACACAAGTCAAAATTTAAAAATTTAATTCTAAAAAGGGATAGATTAGATTAAAGTCTTAAGTTCATCTCACAAATCTGTGTTCCTATTCTGCATCTCAGGAGTTTTGTGAATGGACATCAGAGCAAATTTAATACCAGGTGTCTCGGGCTGAAGAGATGGCTCAGTGGTTAAGAGCACCGACTGCTCTTAAGTCCCTGAGTTCAAGTCCCAGCAACCACATGGTGGCTCACAGCCATCCGTAATGAGATCTAATGCCCTCTTCTGGTGTGTCTGAAGACAGCTACAGTGTACTTACATATAAAAAATAAATAAATAGCCCCAGGTATGTCATGTTGCACAGAATCCCAGAATTTGGTGCACTAGTCTGGGGACTCGAATTCTGAGTCAAATAACCCAGGCCACTGAAGCACTCAGTGAGTGAGAATCCTCAGTGTGAGGGGAAGAGGTTGTCGGGCCAGCGTAGCAGCTTCATAAGAGGACTCCGTCCCTCCAAAACTTTGCTTCTATTTCTGCATCACACAGCCATAACTAATTGTGGCAAAGTATATGCTCTTTGATTCTTGGAAATTTTAACAACAATTCCCCTGATCCCGCAAGACAGTCGGTTCCCATCAGCCACTTGTCTCTGATGTGTTCTGTTCCCACTGACAAAACAAAATGGCACACACAACTATGTGACTTATCTTCTCTATGTAATGAGGAGTTAACAACTCCAGTGTTCTGGGAAGTTCTCGGAAACACAGGGGGTTGTGAGTTTCTGCTAAATTACTTTGTTGAGACTCTGCTCAATGTGTTAGAAATGCCCTTCTAACTGGTAATGAAAGTCTAGGTTTATAATGGCTTCATCGGTAAGTAGCAGGGCACGCGGCCCAGGAGAGAGCTCAGCGGTTAGGAATGTTTGGTGCTCTCCAGTTACCTGAGGTTGGTTCCCAGCAGTCACTCAGATGGACTCACAGCCACCTGTAACTCCAGCTCCAGAGGATCCAAGCGCATTCTCTCTCTCTCTCTCTCTCTCTCTCTCTCTCTCTCTCTCTCTCTCTCTCTCTCTCTCTCTCTCATTTAATAGAACGAGGGTTTGTTAGATGTGCATCTGTTAGTCTTTACTTCAATAAGTAATGCCAGACTGTTTACCGGAGAGACTCGTGTTGAACTGACTGTCACCCAGCTCAGGGCAAAGTCACAGGGGACACAGGAATTGGAGAACAACTTGACCAAAGACCACACTTGATTTAACTAAATCAACATTTCTCACTCTGCCGCTGACAAGCCAAGGCCGCTGCAAACCTATGGCTGTGTCAGTTTGCTCCTCTGTGGAGAAGCTTTGCTCTCTAGAATTCTCTCAGTGCTCAGTGTACTGCTCTCTTGAGTACTGCCCGACTACCTCTCAAACTTCCGTTACCAAGGTCTCCAGCAGCAGCCCAAAAATAATATAATAAGATGTAGAAACCAGGGCACCAGTTCCACTCGGCCACATTCCAGCTTGGAGGCTTAACCCTTCTGTGCTATGAATTAGTTTCTGCCAAGTTGGGTCCTGCATCCTAAGTGTGGAAGAGGTGAGGCATAGGTGGCTGGAGCAGTACCCTGGCTCTAGACGTGGTGACTTACTGGCATATTAGCTCCTTCATAGGCAAGGTCAGGGTTTTGTTCATAACTCTATCTTTAGTGCCTTGACATATAGTAGCTTCTCAAAAATAAATAAAATGAATTGCTAATCATTCAGTGCCATTTTCAGGTCCTTTAGTATTTGATCTTACTGTGACAACCAGTCACTCATACATCAACTGCCTTGTCCCAAATTCTTAAATGCTTTACAAACACAACTGACATAATTCCCATGCCAACTCTGCCCCATAGGTAGTCATGATGTACATCTATAGACCACAAAACACAGGAATGAAGAAATGTCATCAAGTTTCCCCAGCCAGTGCCAGAGACAGGACTGGAACCCAGGAAGTTTGCTTTCAGAGTCTACAACTTTAGCCTCTGTTTGCTTCTAAGCAGTTCCCTCTGGTGAATTCTCACAGTTGTTTCCAAACATCCCATAGTCCTGCCAGATCTGGAATTTGCTGTATAGAGCAGACTGGCCTAGCTCAGAGATCCACCTGCCTCTGCTTGCCGAATGCTGAACTAAAAGTATGCACCACCATGCCAGGCAAAAGCACACACACTCTAACTGCTTCATCACTGGTTTTCTCTCTCTTTTCTTCTCTCTCTGCTTGTCTCTGAAGGGTTATACTTTCTAGAACTCTCTTTAAAGCCTTCTTTTATACACTTGATGACTGCCATCCTTGACATTTATCTGTACTTTGGGAGGTTCCAAAAATCCATATCCCTCGTAGACCTTCTCTGGAAGGCTCATAACAACACATTCACACACAATATCTAATTTTTGTCACCTGCTCTGCCTTAACGTTTCTATGGCTGTGATGAAACACCATGGCCAAGAGAAACTTGGGGAAGAAAGGGTTTGTTTCACTAGCGCTTCCATATCACAGCACATCATCAAAGATAGGGCAGGAACCTAGAGGCAGAGTCTGATTGCCTACTGGCTTGCTCCCCATAATTTGCTCAGTCTGCTTCCTTACAGCACCCAGGACCACCAGCCCAAGGGTTGACATATCTATCCATGGACTGGGTCCTCCCATATCACTTATCAAGCAAATTCCCCCCCAGGCTTGCCTACAGGTCTTACAGAGGCATTGCTCATTTGAGCTTCCCTCCTCTTAGATGACTCTAGCTTGTGAACATTTGACATTAAAAACTAGTGCTGAGGGCTGGAGAGATGGCTCAGCGGTTGGGAGCACTGGCTGCTCTTCCAATGGTCCTGAGTTCAAATCCCAGCAACCACATGGTGGCTCACAACCATCCGTGATGAGATCTGATGCCCTCTTCTGGTGTATGTCTGCAGACAGCTACAGTGTACTTACATATAATAAATAAAGAAAAAAGAAAAAAAAAAAACTAGCACCAAGTAGTGATGGCACATGCCTTTAATCCCAGCACTCAGAATGGCAGAGGTAGGGAGCTCTCTGAGTTCCAAGCCAGCCTGATCTACAGTTCTAGGTCATCCAGGGCTACACAGAGAAACCCTGTCTCAAAACAAAACAAATCTAGGTACCACATGCTCCAATAAACATGCACATCTTTCTATTTAATTCTCTAGGAAAACAGTACTATTACCAAGCACGTCACAAAAAATCAGAAATCCCAGAGTCACCTGTCCCTTGGCTCCATCTCATGTGAGCATCCGTGCCAGGTGTACACTTTCTAAACACCTCAAATTCCCACAACTGTATCCTTAGTTCTGATTCTCTTACAGCTGTACCACCACCTTGCCTCTAGCCAGGGTCACCGCAGACCACTGCTGGGTGTCTGCCGATTGTTCTGACAGGGCTTATGGGGTGCTATGCTATGCACATAGCTATATGCTCAGGCCAGTTTTATATTTTATCACGGCATTTTCTCAGTTCAAATTCTTTAATGACTGCCCCACCCCCTCCTTAAAGAAGAGCTGCTGCACTCTTTCCATGACATCTAAGACCTTTAACCTCATCCTCTTCCCTCTACAGTTTTACCCCCTTCTCTTCCCTCTACCAAACTTTGTGCCCTGGTGGTTCTGAGCTCCCTGCGGGTGGTAGGTGTTCTAGATGCGTGCCTCCACTCCCACCCTGGCCTTGTGCTTCACTCCTGCAGACTCTTTCTCTGAAATGTTCTTCCTCGGGTGCCTTTCTGATCACCCCGCCTCCTCTTTCAACATCAGATCTTCAGAATCAGATATCATATCAAATGCTCAACACAGAGGAGGCAACCACTCAACTAGATTTAACTTCCTTTACACAGCCCACTCTTTTCCTCTGGAAAGATTGATATGTGGTTCACTGTATGACTAGCTCCTGTAAACATCTCTTGTGAGCGTGTGTGTGTGTGTGTGTGTGTGTTTCTGTGTGTGTTGCATGAACAGGAGTATGTGGGTGTGTGCACAAGCACGTGGAGGCCAGATCGGGATTTGAGGTTCTTTCTCTATCACTTTCTACCTTGTCGCCTAGAGACAGGGCTTCTCATGTAACTGAAAGCTGGCTGTTTTGGCTAAAATAACTTGGCTGGCCAAGTCTTGGGACTCTTGGGAATTTGCAGGTTTCCACTGTCCCCAAAGCCTTAATTGCTGGGGTTACAGGCACATGTAATTGACCCAGCTTTTATGTGGGTGCTAGGGATTCAAACTCAGATCTTTGTAGCCACAGAGCCAAGCTCTTGCCTCAGAGCCACCCAAGCCTTATTTCTTTTAATCTATTGAAAGAGTGCTCGCCTATCATGCATGAACCTGGGCTTGATCCCAGTACTCTATAATATAAATTAGTAGTTAAAGAGAGAGAAGACACAAGGATGTTATATGTTCTTAGTTATTTTGTGCAGGAGGGGTTCTTCCTCTACACGGTAAGAGCCTATCTATCTCAATGGGCCGGAGTTGGGCTAATGCAGTGGCTAGAACAAGTGAAGTTCTAGCTGCCTACTGCTCTCAGGGATAAAGACATCTCAATTCGTTCAGCCATCCCCTTTGTTGAAGGGCATTTAAATGTGTCTGGATTTCTGCCTCCGTGTCCAGAGCAGCAAGAACAACTTCAAATGTACAGACCTGTGCATTGATGCTTTTGTTTCCATGAGATATGGCACTCAGCAGGAAACTATTTATACAAAGTAGGTTGGAACATGATTGATTTCAAAAATAAAAAGGTATACAGAGAATACCACACAGTCAAAGAATTCAGTAAATGATGTAGGGTGTGGTAGAAAAATGCTTGTAATCTCAGCACTTGAGAGACTGAGGCAAGAGGAAGGGTCTGAACCAGCCTGGGCTCCAGAATAAGACCTTGTCTCAAAAGAAATCAAAAACCAAAACCAACCCACAAACAAAAATGAAAACTCAAAAAAAAAAAAAAACCAAAAAAAAAAAAACCCTCAGAAAATGATAATAATATCTGACTATGTGGGTACCTAGCAGTCTTTGATGAAAAAGATGTTTCCTAGCAACTGGAAGGTACACATCACTGAATGAGAATTCATAAGCAAAGAACAGAAGACAAAACCTGGCCCATAGCTTGAGCTCTTACAAAACACACTTCCTGTTCTGCTTGCAGATTGGAAGAAAACAGGGTCATTTGAAACACTATTAATGGACACTGAGCACCTGACCCTGAGAGCTACTCAAACTAGGAAGTGACTAGGTATGTGGTACAGGAGACTAACAGAACTGGGAGTTCAAAGCCCACAAGAAGATTAAAGTTGAGCTGAAGTAGGGAGAGTGTGTGTCTCCATAAGCAGAAACCTAGATGGCTATGGTGATGGTGTGATCCTAGCATTCAGCCAGCAGAGGCAAGAGGCAGTAAGAATACAAGTTCCAGGCTGGCCAGGCCTACATAGTAAGAGGCTATCCTAGCGGCCAAGCGTCAGGTTAATGTGGTGGACAGAACTTGCCCAACATTTTTGAGGTCCTCAAGTGATCCCCAGTGCTGCAAAACCCTGCAATATGCTTTTCTTAAAATTATTTTAGAAACAGAGTCTTGCTGTGTTTTCTTATGTAGTCAAGGCTATTCTCATCTTGGGAACCTCCAGTCTCCTGAATGCTGCGATTACAGACATGAATTAACATACATACCTAGCTATAATATGCTCTTAGTAAGCCTGATATTTATTTATATTTTATAATTTTTATTTTGTTATGAGACAGTCTCATATAGCCAAGGCTGTCTTCAAAGATGCTATGTTGCTAAGGATAGCCTTGGGCTTTTGATCCCCTTGCCTCTGTCTCTTGAGCACAGCGTGTTTCATTATTGCATTGTATCTGGATTGTGAGGGGCTGGAGATCAAATCCAGGGCTTTGTCCCTGCTTGGCTAGTACTGTTGACTCAGCCACCCTCTAACTCCAAAGACCTGAGTTGTAAGGGTCTCACCAATTGAGGCCGGAGACTTAAAAATCATGGATTGGTCTATTTAAGGCACTGAAAGAGTATTATATGAAGATGCAAAGGCTCCACCAATCTCAAAGTCACCTCCTTGCAGGACAGAAAGTCAGCAATGTTCATGCTGCCCACCGTGCAGGGTCACAGTGGGGGGCAGTTGAAATTATGCAAGTACCATGAGAACACTATTCATAGGTTAGCATTATGTGCATCACGCCTTCCTGAATACACGCTGTATGCAGTACATATGCAGCACCACCATCCTGCATACTGTATCAGTCACCAAGAAAGAACATGTTATCACTTCAAAGTTAGTTATGTTATGGACCACAGAAGCACAGTAATCAAGGAGAAAAAAACAAAACAAAACAAAAAACAGACTTCTATCAGTCACTGACTCCTATCAGTCACTGCCTACATCACAGTGTGCCTAGATCACAGTGGATTGTACAACGTGGCACAGACAAGCCAGACTGAGATCTCTGATTCCCCCACACCTGCACACAGAAATCTGGCTACATTTGAGGTAGGAGTCGGGGGTGATCAACCAATTTCTGTCACTAAAATGCCAAAGAAACTAATACACCTATAGGTAAATGCACTTGTGTACATTTATATCTTAGCACGGCTAGACACTGTGGATGGACATCCCTGTGGATTTCCTAGTGGGCAACACCCCTCAGGTCTGAGGGCGTTTTCATTCTTTAGATATGGCACGGTGGTAGCAATCAATGTGTAGTTAGAGTGGAGGTTGGTTTCTTCCAACTGTATTTTTCTCTGTAGGCTATAAATGCAATGAATCATTATGGCTCCAGGTGCTAATGTCCAAATGTTTCTGATTCTCTCCATGGAGAATATACGATGTGTTTGCAACCCTGGGGTTTATGAAGATCTGCTAGATCAGAACTGCCCCAAGCCACCCCTATGCAAGGCCTACAAATGAAAGACTTTAATTGTTAATGTTTTCCCTTCCTCTGCTGGGCCAGCATCAGGGAGATGCCTCAAGAAAGTCACAGAACCCCTAGGTTGTCCTGAGTTTCAGACTTCTGTGTGGTCTGTGGAAGCCACAGTGGGTGGGGGGTCTACTCGGTTTACAGCATGTATCTGTCACGTGAGAGAATAAACAGAGAGAAACAAGAAACCTTGAGATGGGAGCTGCCTATAGCCAAAGTCCATTTTCCTTTAGATCCTGTTTTCAAAATGAGGAGGGTTAAAAGAAGATTGTAATTTAAGCAGGTAACTGAGACAGAAGGGCAGTAAAGAGCTCCAGGTCTCCCTTCATAGTCTGCTCAGTTTACCAGGACATGAGGGGAAACATCATTCATTCATTCATTCATTCATTCACCTCTGTCTGCCTGCCTCCTGAGTGCTGATCTTAAGACCTGTACCACCACTGCCTAGCCCATGATTTTCCACTTATTCTTTCCTTTAGAGAAACCTGACCTTGCAAAAATTATATCTAAGTTATATGAAAGGTCACAGATGGCTTATTTGATTTCCAAACTATAGATTTCATGTAAACAGCCTGGGTTGCTAATATGGAAGTTGTAACAAATACTGTGCAATGCTCAGGGAGTTTTAGTTACCGAGGAATTAATTTATTTCACACAGTATAATATTCCTAGTTCATCAATAAAATCTGAGGGATCTGGGCCCAGTGACCTGACTCAGTGAGTAGAAATGGTCGGTCTTAAACCCAGTGACCTATTAAGTCTGACTCATGAAAGCCACATGGTAGAAGAAAGGAGTGGGCTAGAGCTGCCACATGTCACTGTGTAAGAGAATTATGGGCAGAAAAGGTGGAGAGGGCTTCTTCGTTGGCACCTTTGCTTACCCACTGAGCCATCTTGCTGGCTTGGCAGATCAGTTGTGTTCACTATCTTATATCTTATATAGTAAGATGCTTAGGTTTTCTTTGTTTTGTTTGGAGACCATTTCACCATGTAGTGCCAACAAGCCTTGGGCTCACTATGTAGCCCAGCAGACTTTGCAATTGAAGGTGTCTGCTACCACACCTGGCCAAAGAGGTTTAAAGGTGCAATTTATGGCTGGAGAGATGGATGGCTCAGCCGTTTAGAGCACTGGCTGCTCTTCCAGTCCTGAGTTCAATTCCCAGCAACCACATGGAGGCTCACAGCCATCTGTAATGGGATCTGATGCCCTTTTCTCTACATGTAGACGTACATGCAGATTGAGCACGTATTTACATAAAACAGATAAATAAATCTTAAAAGAAGTATATTTTGTATTTTACAATTTTTTTTCTTATTTTCACTGGTCCTGTGAACTAAATCTATGGCTTCCCATGTGCAACAAAAGGTCTCTGGCACCATGCTTTATTTTATTTTATTTTATTTTGCAAGTCTCAAGACTCAAATCCAGAGCCTTGTGAATGCTAAGTACAATACACAAAATCTCCAGTCCGAGAGATGGCTCAACAGTTAAGAGTACTGTCTACTCTTCAAAGGACTTGGGTCAAATCCCAGCACTCACTGGTTTGAAAATGTCTGGAACTCCACTTCCAAGGGCTAGGATACCCTCTTCTGACCTCCTTGGCACCAGAAATGCACACGGTACACATACATACAGGAAGGCAAAAACAATCATGCACATAAAATAAAGTTTACAAAAGAATCTCGCCTGGTGTTGGTAGTCTATACCTTTAATCCCAGCACTTAGGAGGGCAGGTGGGTCTCTGTGAATTCTAGGACAACCTGGTCTAAGGGAAAGAGAGATCTTGTCTCAGACAGACATCTTTTTTAAAATTAAGTGTTTTTAAAAATATTCAGACTGCTGGGTGTGGGGCTTAGCCTGTGATTTCAGTACTTGGAAGGCAGAGAAAGGAAGGTTATGAGTTGGGTATATAGTGAGACTCTGTTTCAAATCAGATTTGAAGATTTACTTTATGTATATGAATTTTTGCCCACATCCATGTATGTGTCTCATGTTCATGCCTGCAGGATCCCCTAGGTGGGTGTTGGGAATTGAACCCTGATCTTATGCAAGAAAAACAAATGCTGAGCTATGTCCGCAGCCCCTATTACCTAAGTTTATCTCTTTAGTTTTGAGGGTTTAAAGGAGGTTGGTTGGTTTTCCTGGTACTGGGGTTCAAGCTTTATCCACAGTAGGCAACCACAGTATCATTGAACTATATGTCAGTAACCTGTAGTGTTTAATCTTTCAATTATTTCCTAATTTTATAACTTCAAAGATAATAAGATATACTGAAGTTGCTGCCCCAAACGGAGTTTAGAAATATTAAGTGTTTCATCATCTAGCCACCTCCTAATTATGATTCCATGTAGTTAGGATACTATTTCTATTTTCTAACACCAAAGAATTGAATAGCACAACCAGTACAAGTGATGTGCTGGTGTGTTATCATTTAAATGCTCAAGGTACGACTTCTAATGGTGAAAAACGGGAAAAGAAATGGACGTTGATGAAGTGTGTCTTCTTTTGTCTGTTCCCGGGAAAGTTTATTTCGAGCATTTCCACTGGCGGAATGATTAGCGCTAACAGCTTTCCCCCTCCGTTTTATTTTACAGGGTCTCTTCATCTTCCTGATATATGGGGTATACAACCTAGAGGTAAGTCTGCTTGGAGTAGCTCAAGGCTGACAGCGTGAATGAGAGAAATGACAGGTTTCTTATCTTGATAACTGTAGAACAAAGTTGGCTTTCATATGAGTGTCCCACTGCCCTTCATGCTTGGGCTGGCTTATGTGCAGCCCAGCTTTACCATTAAACATGGACGTCCTGAGTACAGGGACAGCCTCATTTCTCACTGGCACTGACTAATATTTTATTACTGTCTGAAGTTTTTGAATTTTCAGTGTACAATGCTTAGTTATACCTGATAGTTTCAGGAAATAATTTAACTGTAGTTGCATGGGGTTAGGAAGGTACAATGCCTCATGAAACTATTCATAAAATGCAGTTTTAAGGTTTCTGGGCAGGCTCAGAGAGGCCTGTGTTGGTAAACAATACATCGCTATGGTTTTAATTGCAAAATTTCTCAGGGAAATTATTACAAGAAGTCATCTCAAGAAACACTATGAGAATATGGACGTGTGATTTCTTTAAGAAAGCACACTATGTAAATAACTGTTCTCCAGATCTTTTTATTAAAAAGTCTGTGGTATATAAATACGCCTAGGAAAGTTGCTGGTTTAGATTTTTGCATGTTCACTGTGAATGCCTTTTATACATTATTAGGCACTAAATAAATATCTATTTGCTTTTGTCGATAGAACTTTTAATTTCAAGATATTATCTAATTTCCCCCAACTGAATAAGGAACAACTTTTCAAGTTTCTAGGTATACTGGAGGGTTGGGGAGAGTGGGGTATGTACCCTAACAGAGATTTTAAACAAGAACGATGGCCAGCCATCGTTGAGGCTAGTTAGTATCCAACGTGATAAGCAAATTCAGACAACTGAGAAAGTACGTGGCATTTAAATACCATCTGATGATGAAGTGTGTGTGGGCGTGTTTTACAGGACAGCTGCACCTGGGACTACACGTGGTTTCCCTTTGCGTAGCCTTCAGGTAGGCTGGCAACGAGACAATTTTCTGCAGCGGTCCCTCCTCTATGGCAGTCTCAGAGGCTCCTTCAATAAAGGCAAAGACAAGCGTTATTGCTGTCTCCATTCTGAAAAGGAGTAAAAGCTATCTGTAATCAATACCGTTACGAGTTTAAAGCTTTCGGGCAGAATCACAAGTACCTTAAGGAATCCTTTTCTTGGTTTTTGATTTTGATTCAATACTTGGATTGCAAACACTAAAGTGAACCAAATGCCAATGTTCAGTTTTCAGTGTCTCCACCTTCCCCAACCCCTTCCTCTGCAGCTCCCACGCCACGCTGCAACACGCTCTCCTGGCGTCCCCGGACTTCCCGCCCCTTGGGCTCCACCTCCGGAGCGCCTTCTCCCTAGAAACCCTCAGCCACTGTCTGCCCCTCAGCAGGGCCACCAATCACATCCCCTCGCTGCGGAAGACCCTCCGCTGTCGGCCTCCAAGTCCCCGCCCCTCCCACCTAGCCCCCAGCAGCTCCGCCCAACCGCCCGCTTGATTGACAGGCTAGCCAGGCGGAAACTGAGGCGCAGGCGCACGGGGCTCGCCGAGCGCCCCTCTGGTCCGGTCGAGGACTTCCCGGCAGACACCGCGCCGCGGCTGCGCAGAAGCGGGGAGGCTTTTAATTCCATTGTGGAGAGGACGGCGTTATTTTTATTAACTGGAGGCGACGGCGGCTGCGGCGGCGGCGGAACCCGTAAGTGTGGCCGGCGGGCCGGGGCGGGCGCGGGGGCGGCCAGAAAGGCCGCGGGGTCGAGCGCGCCGGGCCGGAGGCGGCGGGGCTGCGGACGGGAGCCGGGCGCGGTGCGGGCTGGGCGGCGGCGCGGCGGGTCCCAAACGCTGCGGTGGTCCCGGCCCGGGGCCCAGCCCTACCGCCGTTCCCCCTCTTCCCTCCTCTCCCTCCTCTCCGCAGCCAGGCCTCCTCCGGGGTATGAAAATCGGCAGCGGGTTCCTTAGCGGCGGCGGCGGTCCCGGCAGTAGCGGTGGTAGCGGCTCCAGCGGCAGCTCCGGCAGCGCCAGCGGCGGCAGCAGGAGAGCAGAGATGGAGCCCACCTTCCCCCAGAGTATGGTTATGTTCAACCACCGGCTTCCCCCGGTCACCAGCTTCACCCGGCCGGCGGGGACGGCCGCCCCTCCCCCGCAGTGCGTGTTATCCTCCTCTACCTCCGCAGCCCCGGCCGCTGAGCCCCCCCCTCCGCCAGCCCCGGACATGACTTTCAAGAAGGAGCCGGCGGCGTCAGCCGCGGCCTTCCCTTCGCAGAGGACCTCCTGGGGATTCCTGCAGTCCTTGGTGAGCATCAAGCAGGAGAAACCTGCGGATCCCGAGGAGCAGTCGTCCCACCACCACCATCACCACCACCACTATGGGGGGCTGTTCACTGGGGCTGAAGAGCGATCACCAGGCCTAGGAGGAGGGGAAGCGGGGAGCCACGGCGTCATCCAAGACCTCAGTATTCTCCACCAGCATGCCCAGCAGCAACCGGCCCAGCACCACCGTGATGTATTACTGAGCAGCGGTAGCAGGACTGATGAGCACGGCAACCAGGAGCCAAAGCAGGACGCTAACGTCAAAAAGGCAAAGAGGCCAAAGCCAGAATCTCAGGGAATCAAAGCCAAGAGGAAGCCAAGTGCATCTTCCAAACCTTTGGTTGGAGAGGGAGAAGGTGCCGTCCTGTCCCCAAGTCAGAAACCTCATATCTGTGATCACTGTAGTGCTGCTTTCAGGAGCTCCTACCACCTGCGGAGACATGTCCTCATCCACACAGGCGAAAGGCCTTTCCAGTGCAGCCAGTGTAGTATGGGTTTCATCCAGAAATACCTACTGCAGAGACACGAGAAAATTCACAGCAGAGAAAAACCCTTTGGGTGCGATCAGTGCAGCATGAAGTTTATTCAGAAGTACCATATGGAGAGACACAAGAGGACACATAGTGGAGAAAAGCCATACAAGTGTGACACTTGCCAACAGTATTTTTCAAGGACTGACAGATTGTTGAAGCACAGGCGCACATGTGGTGAAGCCATAGCAAAAGGAGCCGCTAGTGCAGAACCTGGGTCATCAAACCATAACAGTATGGGTAACCTGGCTGTGTTGTCTCAGGGAAATACAAGTTCTTCAAGGAGAAAGTCGAAGTCGAAAAGCATAGCTATTGAAAATAAGGAACACAAGACTGGCAAAACAAATGAATCACAAATGTCAAACAATATAAACATGCAGAGTTATTCAGTAGAAATGCCTACTGTGTCTACCAGTGGGAGCATAATTGGCACTGGAATAGATGAACTGCAGAAAAGGGTGCCAAAATTGATCTTTAAGAAAGGAAGCAGAAAGAATGCAGATAAAAGCTACCTTAATTTTGTGTCACCGTTACCAGAAGTAGTTGGGCAGAAATCCTTGTCTGGTAAACCAGGTGGCTCACTTGGCATCGTATCGAATAATAGTGTGGAGCCCATTAGTCTTCTCCAAAGTACAAGTGGCAAGCAAGGCCCGATAAGTAGTAATTATGATGATGCCATGCAGTTTTCAAAGAAGAGAAGATACCTACCAACTGCCAGCAGCAACAGTGCCTTTTCTATCAATGTAGGACACATGGTCTCCCAGCAGTCAGTCATTCAGTCTGCAGGGGTCAGTGTTTTGGACAATGAGGCGCCATTGTCACTTATTGACTCCTCAGCTCTAAATGCTGAAATTAAGTCTTGTCACGACAAGTCTGGAATTCCTGATGAGGTTTTACAAAGTATTTTGGATCAGTACTCTGGCAAATCAGAAACACAGAAGGAGGATCCTTTCAATTTAACAGAACCACGAGTGGATTTACACACCTCAGGAGAACACTCTGAATTGGTTCAAGAAGAAAATTTGAGCCCAGGCACCCAAACACCTTCAAATGATAAAACAAGCATGTTGCAAGAATACTCCAAATACCTCCAACAGGCTTTTGAAAAATCCACTAATGCAGGTTTTACTCTTGGACACGGTTTCCAGTTTGTCAGCTTGTCTTCACCTCTCCACAACCACACTTTGTTTCCAGAAAAACAGATATACACTACATCTCCTTTGGAGTGTGGTTTTGGCCAATCTGTTACCTCAGTGCTGCCATCTTCGTTGCCAAAGCCTCCTTTTGGGATGTTGTTTGGATCTCAACCAGGTCTTTATTTATCTGCTTTGGATGCTACACATCAGCAGTTGACACCTTCCCAGGAGCTGGATGATCTGATAGATTCTCAGAAGAACTTAGAGACATCATCAGCCTTCCAGTCCTCATCTCAGAAATTGACTAGCCAGAAGGAACAACAGAAAAATTTAGAGTCCTCAACGAGCTTTCAGATTCCATCTCAGGAGTTAGCTAGCCAGATTGATCCTCAGAAAGACATAGAGCCTAGAACAACGTACCAGATTGAGAACTTTGCACAAGCATTCGGTTCTCAGTTTAAGTCGGGCAGCAGGGTGCCAATGACCTTTATCACTAACTCTAATGGAGAAGTGGACCATAGAGTAAGGACTTCAGTGTCAGATTTCTCAGGGTATACAAATATGATGTCTGATGTAAGTGAGCCATGTAGTACAAGAGTAAAGACACCCACCAGCCAGAGTTACAGGTAAGGTCTCGAGAGTGACCAGGCTGGGAGTCTAATGTAATTTTGTTTTATTTTGAGAACACTGCCATTGGAATGTTTCTACACGATCCTATTAAGAATAATGTAATGCCCTTTCAATGCAACTTTTCATATTTAGTTTATTTTGTTAGTGTGATTTTAGCTCTGTTTGTATTATGATTTTTAATCAAAATCAATAGATTAAAAATAGTTTGACATTCAAAGTGACAATGTTTAGCAATCAAATTTACATGTATAGATTGTCAGGGAATAGCCCAAAAGTTTTAAATGCAAAAACAAAAAAAATAAAAAAACAAAAAAAGTACAGAAAAAAAAAAGAAAAGAAAAAAGGAAAAAAAAAGAAACTTTGTTGCTAGGATTAAGGTTATTCTAATTGCTTTACTCTCAGGAAAGTGTAATAACGCATGGGAATTCTGTACGTTATCACCGTAATGGAATATCCAATTTACAAATAGTATGATACACATTTCATTGTTTAAGTGAAGGGATCTTAAACATTTCAGATCGCTCTTTCTGGGCTGATAGAATATGCATTTCATCATTTAAGTAAGGGATCGAAAACATTTCAAGTGCTATCTCTGTCTGGGCTGATCCAAAATTCTGAGATTGTTGGCTACCTATATTTTGTTGCAGCTTTTCAATGTACTCCACACTTCCAAACCCAGATTCATTCCAGATTGGTAGAACAAATATTCTTAGATCTTTGATCAAAGCCTGGAATGATAGCTTTAATAAAAGAAAGAGGAAAAAACCATCCTCTTTATCCACCTGTAACAAGGCTGTAATTCCATTAAGTGATTCTGTGAATGTCTTCTCTAGTACAGTGTTAAAGTTAAAAACCCAAGTGGTTGGTTGGTTTCAGTATTAGAAAGTAAGTTCAATTCACATAGTCTATTGAAATTTGGGGTGTGCATTATTCATGGCCTAAAACATTCTCTTGTTTAAGCTATTACTCACCACCTTCACGTCTAGGTTTGGTATTTCTTCTTCTTAAAGTTTTGGGCCTTCTTGTTCCTTCTCCCTGTCTTGATAGTTTCAATTTTAGAGTGATTTATCATCTAGAAGATAATTGATTATGCATTTTATATGTCGTAAGACATTCAAATACTAAACAATAGGGTAAACATCCCTGACCTTTCTTTTCTTTTTATTTTGTTAACAAACCCAATACCGATTTCCACGTACAAGCTATAGATAGATGTTAAAGGGTCGTCATCCTACCTGGTGGCAGAGCTTGTGTAACAGATAAGAGTGTGTATTCAGTAATGACATCAGAACTCTTTGTGAAATTGCAGCCTTTAATGTACATTTTGAAGGGGTGTATTAGTCAGTATTGTACAGGGATCTTGTCATCAAAAACTTGCTAGGAACGCTAATTGCCATTTGAAGCTACTGATAGGCAGTGGCTCTGCTCTAAACCACTTTTTAGCAATTGTATTTTTTCCTGATTATATTTTTTAATGTACTTTGATGTTTATGCTGATGAGTTTTTATGTACTTTTGGTGGTGTTTAGTCTTATGAACTCTTCTGACGTCAGAAAAGTCCCACTGGTTGTTTGCAGTCTCATTGTGTAATCAGCCTACCACAGGCTTCCATGTATAATAAAGTAATTAATATTGTGCAAGTGTAAAACACTTCTGTTATAAAAGCAGTGTTTGGAAAATAAGAAATTATTAAAAATGGTTACAAAATACTAGTTAATTCCCTTTTCCCACCTTCCACCTTTTAGCTTTAGTTAGCTAAAGGGTACCAACTTGTCATTGAAAGATTTTTAGAAATGTGTTTAATTCTTTTAATACACTCAGTACTAAAATGTCTGTATGTCTTATTAAGTGCAGTAAGTTCTGTTGGGTACAGAGACAAGTGTGATCAAAGATGGAGAGGACCTTTACCCCTGTATCTCTTAAGCTGTAGGATTTCTCTCTCTCCTCTCTTTTGTTTTATACAGGTTTTGAATTTCTTTAACTTTTATTGTGTGTACTGAATACTACATATGTATTATTCTGATTGTTTGCTCTAGTTTACTACCAATAAAAGTCCTGTTAATCACAACATTGAAGAAAGGAGATATCACTTAGTCTCTGTGGATTACATTTCATAAAATATTCGCATTAATAGTATAAATTGTAATTTAGGAGCTTGCTGTTTTATTGTATTTATAATGTATTTTGTCTTTCTAGGTTTATTTTAAAATGCATTGAATATTTTACTTGAGGTGCACAATAATATAAAGAATAGAAATCTAATGTAAATTACATTATGTTGAAACTAGGCTAACCATCCTAAATATTAGGGAGATTATTTATTGAGGCTTTATTTAAAATCATATCAAAATATTTTTGGCTTAAGGTGTTATATATCCTTTTGCCTCAAAGGGTTATAATAAAATTACAGAATGATGGATTAAAATGGTCTTGAGCTTTTTAGTAAAAAAAAAAAAAAAGCTAAATTGCTGTTAAAAGGTTAAGAAATTGAGATCATAGCTATTAGAGGGAAAGGTTGAGATTGTGATATAGAAGATGCACTAAAGGTGTTTGATGTAACTTAAAAGACAGAAGCTGACCATGATGACACCTGCCTTGTTAGTCCCAGCACTGGGGAGGCAGAGGCAGGTGAATCTCAAGTCCATACTGGTCTACAGAGTAATTTTCAGACCAGCCAAGGAACAGTGCAACCTTGTCTAAAAATAACTTTTAAAAAAGGTTGAACATTTCTTGAGATGTTAAACTGCTTTAAGGTTTAAGTGTATGAATATTGATGAAATAGTGAAAACAGGGAAGGGTAGAATGCAGATTGTATGTATATGTGTTCTATACATAATTTACAGTGAGCATTAAGCATGGGGCTGCTCATTAGAAGGTAGTATAGTTTGTTGTCATAGTTACTCCTTGGTTGTTGGAGTCGAGTGCCTAAGGGACGTTTCACGAAATCTACTATGACCCCAGATTTTCTGACAGTTTGTTTCCCCAGATTTGCTGGAGCTGATAAGAATTTTCAAAACCCACTTGCCTTGTCTTTTTGCTTTTCTTTTATGGGCTGTATATGAATTTGATTTTTGAATGTCCTTTGTTTTTAAGACTTTAGAGTATGGCCTATGAATACTGGTAGTTTAGTGGAAAGAGGTCTTGTCCAAAGCCTGTGGATTGAATCCATATCTAGTACCAAGTAAGCCAGCTTCTCTGGACCCCTGTAATAAGCACTAAAGAGGTGGAGGTATCCAGATCAGAAGTTAAGGGTCATCTCTGGCTACATAGGAGGTTTGAGGCCAGCCCAGGCTACTTGAGACTCTTGTTTCAAAAGTAAAAAGGCATTAGACATGAAGTAGTAAGTGATGCTGTGAGTTCTGTTGCACTACAGAAATTTAACAATTATTGACCAATTGTTTGTGAGGTAATTTTTAAGTATTGCAAACATGATATAAACATCTACCTCAGATTTCATGTACTGCACTAATTAGGGAGAAGTTGTTGTCCATTTTAATATTGTTCTCATTCCTGATAAACAGCATTTTATAATTACCATTTGTATAGTGATTTACATTTGCCATTTGTATAGTGTATAGAGGAAGAGGGTAGCTGCTCAAACCTCTAATTTCATAGGTTCTTGTTAGAAGAACTTAAAGAAGGGGGACATTTTTCAACTACAAACTATTTTTAGAATAAGACATGTAAAGGCTGTCATTTTCTGAGTTTAGTGGTCTTCATGTTTTCTGTTGATACATAATGATAAGATTCCGTTAGTGCAGGACTGCTAGAGCAGTGGTAGGGTCCCCAGCTGCTTGAGCTGTCAGATGTCATGTAGCTCTCCTGATTGTGGAGAGAAAGATCTGGGCAGTTGATACCTGCTTGGACCTCTGAGATGCTAGAGTTCCTGGTGGATTTTGAGGGAAATTGTGTTGGTTTTTTTTTTGTTTTGTCCTTAATGTATTGTTTACAATGTACAGCATTGAAGGTAGCACCTTGAGAATCTGTTGTCTTGCCCTTAATTTTAAAAAGCAAAACGAAGGAATTTGAGACTACTTAGTTTTAATGAAGGCATACACTTTCAGAATTCTGTTTTCTTGGTTTTTGCTTTAAATATTTAAATGTGAGTAGCTTACTAAGGTTCTGAAATCCTTAAAGCGTATGCAGTGAAATACTACCTGACAGTTCTGGGTTCACAGATTGGTTGAGCCCACAGTTGGTAGAGCCAGTCCCTCCCTAAGAGCACATTAGTGGAAATACATCTGCACTCAGTTTACAAGTCCATCAATAAGTATATATCTTACTTACAGACACATATTAAGAATCTCTTCCTTAGAAGGTGCCTAGATAGCTAAATTTTATTGTACAAATAAAAAGTTAATGCCTGAAATGTATCCAGTACAAATTTCTTCATCTGTGGCTTATTTCAACACCATCTGTGGAATGCATTTATTTAGGTTATATACAGCCCTGGAGTTCAGTGATATGCCAGTCAAATAATAAGTTGTGTAGAGTTTGCACACTTGCTCATAACCACCTTGCAAAAAACGTTCAGGCTTGACTATTTTTCATCAACAAAAATGTTAGCAAGATAATAGCCATTTATGAAGGTTCTTTCATTGTACGAGAACTATTTGTGGATATGTACTGACAGGCAAGCAAGCACAACCAGCCCATACCTCTTTATGTGACATGAGTAAGACCATTCTCAACATAGCCCACATAGGACTAGCTGGGCTGAAGTGTACTGTGAGAAAGAAGACTTGAAGAGCATGCTATATTTTGAAATGGGTCATTCTTACGAAGTATAAAGAAATAGCTAAGGAAAGTTGATGATTTAAGACGTTATACTCCCAAGGAGAACATTGGTATTGTCTCTGTGTTTAAGAGAAGAAAGAAAGAATGGGTAAATTGGGTAAAGGTCGAGTTTTAAGTGGTATCTCCTAAAATTAAGGAACAGGTTTTGAAGGAGCAAAGGGAATAGAAATGTCACCACAAGATTAGTAGGGAAAATTATCCAAAAGGGTAAAGGGGATCTTTTGAAATTTGTTCTGTCATTCAGTTCAGACTAATTGTGGTACTTGGGTTTGTTATGAACTTTAGTACTATTGTGGAACAATTAATAAATAACTCTTCACAGACAGCTGTGGTGAACTTGTGTTTACATTCCCGAGCTAGAAAAAGACGATTAGCCTCTGTGTTTATATATTCAATCTGTTCTTTGGTACAATCATGACACAACTTCCATTGGTTGGTAAGAATTTTAAAGTTACTTAATTTTCCGGGTCAGTCAAAAGTATTGATTACATGTAGCCAAATAAATATGCATAGAATTTAAGAATTAAGATTACAATTTTTTGTTTGTTTGTTTGTTTGTTTTCGAGACAGGGTTTCTCTGTGTAGCCCTGGCTGTCCTGGAACTCACTCTGTAGACCAGGCTGGCCTCGAACTCAGAAATCCGCCTGCCTCTGCCTCCTAAATGCTGGGATTAAAGGCGTGCACCACCATGCCCGGCAAATATTACAAACTTTTTTTTTTTTTTTTTTTTTGGTTTTTTGAGACAGGGTTTCTCTGTATAGCCCTGGCTGTCCTGGAACTCACTTTGTAGACCAGGCTGGCCTCGAACTCAGAAATCCACCTGCCTCTGCCTCCGGAGTGCTGGGATTAAAGGCGTGCACCACCATGCCCGGCTTATTACAAACTTTTAATCCACATTTCTACCCACCAAAAAAATCAGTTTACAACTAGAGTGTATAAAGGTATAATACGTTATGGCGGTAATTTTGAGTGGTTAGAAAAACTTGTAATGCCTTAATTATTTTAGTTTTGTCTTGAAAATGCTTTTAAATTTTAAATTGTGACTAGCTTATTTGTGTATTTCACTGTTTACTTTGTGGTACTGAAGATTGAACCAGGGTCTAGCACTGAAGTTGGCAAATGCTCTATCAATGACCTATATCCCCAGGTTTATTCTACTTCTTAAAAAAGTGTTATACAAGAATTATTCATTGGAAAACCAAAGTTTAAGATAGGACCTAAAAAGCTGGGCATAGTAGCACACACCTTTAATCCCACTACTAGGGGAAGCAGAGGCAAGTGGTAGTTTGAAGCTAGCCTGGTCTACATAGTAAGTTCCAGGTCAGCCAGAGTTACATCGTGAGACTTTCTCAAAGGAAGAAAACCTGTTCTGCATTGAATGCATTGTTTAAAGTCTCAAAAGTGTTATTTTCAGGCTTAAATTTTAGAGAAGATTGCAAAATTAACATCAGCAGCATCACTATTTTCTGTTTGGTCTTGTGAAAACTTGTCTTACAAGAAAGCCATGAGCAAGCATTTGAGAGTTCCTTTTTCACAGTGAGAACTGCACATAGGTGTCATTGTGGGTCCTCATGAATAGCCAGCTGATTGGTTTATGAATTGAGCTGGAAAGCCTTTCTAAGCATCTTATTTCCGACTTAGTGACCCAGAACAACTAAATGCATGGTGTGGGTTAGAGGACTTGAGAAATCCTAAATGCATAGCAGCTTTAACTGGGCTTTACATCCATTTCCACGATTAGTCTAAGTCTTCCAGCAAAGCATGGTAGCTTGTGCTTGTAATTACAACACTTACATGGGCGAGACAGGATTGCTGAGTTTGAGGCTAGCCTGGTCTATAGTGGTTACCCTGTCTCACAACAAAAGTATAGCCTTTCATTTTGCAGCTTAAAATTTGAGTTAGGAAAGAGTATTATTTGTAAGAAATTATAATTTTTAGATTTGGGGGTTAGCTGCGTGAAAGTATTGAATTATCTCAAATAAATGCACTAATCGCACAGGTCTTCCTCAGCCAGGTATGGGGTAGTTGGTTGTGTTAGCCTGATCATCTCCCCTGCTAATTTGGTCTTTAAAGGTTTGTCCTAGAAAATTTGTATGGGGTAATCCAAAGTCATTACATCATAGTGGTTTCAATGGCCTCCTACTTTTAATCTAAAAACATAGGGCATGGCCACACTTACTGTAACACTTTTCGGAAATACTAATGTATGATCTTTGAATATGGCTTACCAAACGTTATTTAAACTGTTGAGACAGATTTGTCTCAATGTGGCCAGTTAAAAAGGACCCCAGGGAGAGGAATATTAATGGGCTTGTTTATTATGGACTCCTTTCAAAACTCCCAAGTATTGCCGGGCGTGGTGGTGCAAGCCTTTAATCTCAGCGCTTGGGAGGCAGAGGCAGGCGGATTTCTTGAGTTCGAGGCCAGCCTGGTCTACAAAGTGAGTTCCAGAACAGCCAGGGCTACAGAGAAACCCTGTCTTGAAAAAACAAAAAAACCAAACCTCCAAGTATTGAATTAAATTCATTTTGGAAGACTGGTAACAATAGGAAAATGGACAGTGGGTTACTGCTGATGAATTACAGGTGTGCTATTTAAAGATTAAAATGTACTTGAGACTCAGTGTGGCCTAGTATGTTCAGTACATTACAATTTCTTCATTTTGTTTCCTTTTTGATCCCTTTAAACCTCTGCATTAGCTGGATGTGGTGATGCACATCCGCAGTCCCAGCACTTGAGAGGCTGACGCAGGAAGATCGTGAGTTCAAGGCTAGCCTGAGCTACAGACTGTATCAAAAATGATGATGGTGATGATAATGAAAATACTCTTGCTTTTAAAGTTCGTCAACTCATTTACAAAAGTAACTAAAGTCGTCTATTATGTGCAAGTAAAGTTTTATAGAGATTAGTTATATAATGAAATAATGTCAAGACTTCCCATGACATTCAATTATGGAAGTAATTTTAAAGATTTTCACATAAGAAGAAATAGACATTCAATTTATAATTTAATAAGAAAGGATTGCTTTGGATTATGTTGTCACTCATTCGGCTGAGCCAATAGCTCCATCTGGAGCTACAAAGCAAAATCACCTTTGAATAGCCTAAAAGTACTGTTTGTTAAAATTATTCAGCACCAAAATAGCTTTTGGGATTTGGACTGAATATGAGAACAGAAATCCAAAATATATATAGGCCTGCCTTTGATGAGTGGTGGCTTATCCACCCCGGGTGAATAGTGATTTAGGCGAGTGTATTATCTCACTTCCTCAAGGTAGAACACAAATTCCTCAGGACTGAATATACTTTTTTAGTGGGTTTTTGGATGAAATCGTACAGGAGCAGATGGTGGGGACATTGCTCCACAGTAATGCGATTAATGTGTAGAGCTGTCAGGGCTATGATAAGAAAGGGAAGTCGGCCTGTCAGCAAGACACCAACCACTGCTGGAACCTGACTTGAGTTTTGAAAAAGTTCCTTTCTGATGAGTGTGCCTAGGAAACTGAGTGTCAGCCAACTGACTACTTTTTTACTTCTCCTTCACATTAGTTTAACAATGTCTGGTTTCTCTCATTTTCAAGAGAAACCACATCTTCCCTGAGGCTTTCAAGTGTTCAGCATTTTGGATTTATAGTAAAATGTGAATCAAAAGAACAGGCTTTTCAAGAAATATGTTTCTTCTACATTTGCTGTGTAGACCAGGCTGGCCTTGGACTCAAGAGATCTGCCTCCTGCCTCTTACATTCTAGAGCATATATATGTATACACGTACGTATACATACACACACACACACATACACACAGCATGTATATAATGTACACAGATCTAAAATCTGGGCATAGTACTTTATAGAATATCTATTCTAGGATAAAATTAAATAATTTAAAGATGCTGAGGAAGAAAGGAAGAGAAGGCTGGGCGTGGTGGCGCATGCCTTTAATCCCAGCACTTGGGAGGCAGAGGCAGGCAGATTTTTGAGTTCGAGGCCAGCCTGGTCTACAGTGTGAGTTCCAGGACAGCCAGGGTTACACAGAGAAACCCTGTCTCGGGGGAAAAAAAAAAAGAGAGAGAGAGAGAGAATGTGTGTGTGTGTGTGTGTTAAATTGGGCACTCAGGAGGCTGAGGCAGGAGGATTTTGAATTTGAAACCAATGTGAGGTACACTGTGAGACTTCCCCCATCTTAGAAAAAAAAGTCTCTCCAAGTATATTCTCTGAACAGAGTGAAATAAATGAAAAAGTTGACTCGTAGTACTGTAACTCTGCTCATTCATTCTGTAAACATGAAGTTATGCGAAGCCTGTTGGTATATGGCACACATAAAAGTTTTAAATTTTAGCCGGACAGTGGTGCGCATGCCTTTAATCCCAGCACTTAGGAGCAGAGGCAGGTGGATTGTCTACAGAGTGAGTTCCAAGATAGGCAAGGCTACACAGAGAAACCCTGTCTCGAAAAAACAACAACAAAAACCAAGTGTTAAATTTTAATAATTCTTTCTTAAATATTACACTACTTTTATGTTAGAGGTAGTTGGAAATATTGTATGGTGAAGAAGCTATAGATAGAGCTTGCCCCACCGGTTTGGTGGCAGTTTGTCTACCAGGGAATGCTGGGCAGCACCAGTTGAGTCTTTAATTGCAAATGATTATATGCTAATAGCCTCTGTGTGAGAGGACAAAAGTGTGCTGGGCAGGGGACCGCCTGAGCAGACAGCAGCAGGTACTGTGCAAGGGTGAGCGTGTATCTCAGTGGTAGAGCACTTGCCTGTTAAGCTTGTGCTCTAGGGTCTGGTCTCCAACACTGGGGAATTTAAAGAAAATAAAAGGCTGGGTGTGGTGGTTCACACCTGGAATCCCAGTGTTCAGTAATGGAGAAGGGAGGGCCATGGGTTTCAGGCCATGCTGTCTCTAAAGTGGGGAGGGACAAGAATAGTTAGGGTTAAGGCACTTTATACCGAGGAACTTAGAAAAACTCCTCGTGGGGTGGGGGGTGAGAAAAGAAAAGAAAAACTCTGGGTCTGGGTAGGGAAGTGGCTCAGTGCATGAAGCTCAAGCACAAAGACCTGAGTTTCCGTTCCCAGCACCATATAAAAGCTGCACCTGGAGTTCCAGCACTAAAATAGGTAGATTGCAGCGACTCTGACTAGTCAATGTAGTGGAAATGACATGCCGCAGGTTCAGTGAGAGAGTACAGGGCAATGGAGGAGGACTCCTGACATTGATCTCTGGCACATACCACATACACATGTACACACACAGGACAAAAGAACAGACTTCCATACCTATTGGAAGAACTTAAGGGTTTTGGTTTGGTTTTGGTTTTGGTTTTGGTTTGGTTTGTTCTTTGAGACAGTTTTGCTATGTAGGCCTGGTTGTCCTAGACTAGGTTGGTCTCAAACTCAAGAGAGATCTGCCTGCCTCTCTGCCTCTGGAGTGCTGAGATCAAAGGCCGTGTGCCACCCCATCCAGTGTTCTACTTGTTTAGATAGATACTTAAACATCTATTTATAACTACATTTAAAGATTTGTTTGTGTTACTTTTTAAATTATGTCTATGTGTGTATGTGGTATGTGCATTTGAGTTTTAGTGCCTGTGGAGACCAGAGATGTTTGATCCCCTGAAACTGGAGGTTCCAGGCACTTGGGAGCCACCCCAGGTGGGTACTGGAAACTGAACTTGGGTTCTTCCAAAGAGCAGCAAGTGTTCTTAACCACTGAACTACCTCTCCACCCTCAAACCTTATTTATAGTTGTTTCATATTTAGAGTTAGTCTTTTAAAAATTAGGCAAAGTACAATTGCTTACTGTCTCTTATTCCAAGGTTCTACCTTAAAGACAATTCCTGCTTTGTATGTATCATTGAAGAGACAAGTGTAGCATGCAACAGTGACAAGGGGGTTGAATCATAATCACATGACAGCCTCACGCCAACAGGAGTGTCTGCTACTGGCTGAAGTGGGAAGGATCAGGTGCGTTTGGTTAGAAATAGTTTGTGTCTGACTCAGACTTTAGCTCATCGATTAGAAAGTCTAATTTTGGAGCTGTGAGAACCTAAGGAACTCCCAGACTGAAAGGGTGTGTGTCCAGACTGAGCTCTGAGGAGCAGGCAGGCTGCCATCTGAGGGGTATAGTCTCTCATGACCATCCATTCTGCTGGTGGTGCCTCAGTAATTCTGCAGACAGATGTAAGGACAGAAAACCGGAGTCTCATCTTCCAGGTGAACACAGTGGGTTAGGAAACTGAGCAGGAAATCACCAGAAATGACGGCACTGGACTGCAAACACTCTTGACTTTAAAGCTCCACGGTCTCCTACAGTACTCAAGATCAAGCCAAGCACCAACCTTCAGTAGGATGTGTTAGAATGCAAGCCTCAGGGCCCAAGTGTCAGCTCTGCTCCTGGCCCTGGAATGCCTAGTGTCACACGATTCTGATGAGACGGCTGCATCTGTTCATTTGTCTAAGCGTGTTTCTATGATAGTGATTTTGTGCATGTGCGAGAATGTGTGGGGGCGGGGTTGCGTGGATGGCGGTCAGAGGACAACCTTGTGGACTTGGTTCTTTCCTTCCTGTGTGGCTCCTAGGAATGGGATGGATGCAGGTTGCTGGGTTTGTAGCAACTGCCTTTGCCCTCTGAGCCATCTCACCGGCCTTGGCTGGTTTGGTTTTTTTATTATTACCACGTGCATTAATTAAAAAATGGAAGTAAACACACATGCCTGCTTGTTTTTCGGGACTGCTGCAACCACAAGAGCAGAGAACAGCCGGGCAGTGGTGGCGCACGCCTTTAATCCCAGCACTTGGGAGGCAGAGGCAGGCGGACTTCTGAGTTCGAGGCCAGCCTGGTCTACAGAGTGAGTTCCAGGACAGCCAGGGCTACACAGAGAAACCCTGTCTCGAAAACAAACAAACAAAAAAAGAGCAGAGAACAGTGTGACAGGTTAGGCTTAGAGCCCAGGGAATGCTAACTGCCGCCGGCTTTACATTAAAGCCGTTGGCCAGCAGAACTGGGTGGACTGAACGATTGGGAGGGAAGCTTCTATTTTTATTTACTCCTTTTTATAGGATCCATCTCTATCCCAAGGATGATTCTTTTGTTGTACAGAAGCTGTGGTATTCAGCCATTTGCAACTTTCAATGTGTATATTTTGCAACGCTAATGGGTGGAATCTGCAAGTTGGAAAACACACTTTGTTGCAGAAATAAATTGATCAATGACAGATTTAAGGTGAGATAAGCACTCCCATAAGCCCAGCTTTTGTGAGGTTGCAGCCGGAGGATGCTCCAAAATTGAAAGTTAAAGGCCATTCTGGCCTAGGAGCATCAGACTAAACTGGCCTACAGTGTGAGAAACTGTCTCAGAAAGGGAAAAAACTAGATTTTTCCTCCACCTCTATAATGTCAGATATTTTTATAGTTTCTATCAAAAAATGCATGTAAGGAAATTTAGCATGAATGTTCTCTTCCTCCTTTTGCTTCCCCTAAATGTAACAGTAAATGAAACTCTTGCTGCTTATTACCCTGTTACAAAGCCTTGTTCTTGTCTAATGTGTATTAGTAAGTGGATGACAGGAAATAGAGCTTTGAAGACAGAGGCAGGTAGAGCCCTGTGAGTTTGAGGCTGACCTGGTCTACACAGCAAGTTCAAGACAGCAGGGCTGGAGAGTGAGACTCTGTTTCTTCAGAATGAAAGACAACTTAGAAAGTAGCCAGGCTGGACGTTAGCTTAGTAGTAGAAAGACACTTGCCTAGCATGTGCAGGGCCCTGGCTTCCATTGACAGCACAGAAAATGAACTCTAAAAAAAATTCAAAGGGAGAGCCTGGAGATGTAGCTCATTCGGCAGAATGGTTGACCAGCATGCATGAAGCCTTGGGTTTGGTCCCTGCACACCGGAAGCTACAGCACTCAGGAGGTGGGAAAAAGACAATCAGAAGTTAAATGCCATAGTTAGTTAGCTACACCTGTCAGGTGTTTCCCTCTCGCTCCCTCTCCCTCTCTCCCTCTCTCTCTCTCTCACACACGCACGCACAGAGGAGAGAATTAGAAAACATTTTTTTTTTAAGTTTCCTTAATAAGAGAGCCACATGATTTAATGTCTCCTGCCTGATCTAATTGTTGATTCTCTATCCTCCTGTTTAGTCAGACTGTTTAACCCCTACCCACTGAGCCATCTTCCCCAACCTTTTAGTATGAGACAGGGTTTCAGTATGTAGCCCCAGACAGATCTAGAACTCTTCACTATATAGTTCATGCTGGCCCAGACTTCTGGTAAGAGCTCTGCTTCTTTGCATCTTGGGATTATAGGGATGTACCACCATGGCTGATGGGACTTGACTTGGTATCTGTCTTCATTAGGGTTTTACTGCTGTGAACAGACACCATGACCAAGGGAACTTTTTTTTAAAAAGATGGGGTTTCTCTGGCTGCCCTGGAACTCACTGTGTAGACCAGACTGGCCTCCAACTCAGAAATCCGCCTGCCTCTGCCTCCCAAATTCTGGGGTTAAAGGCGTATCATCAAGGCAAGAACATGGCAGCATCCAGGCAGACAGAGTGCAGGAAGTGCTGAGTGTTCCACACCTGAAGGCTGCTAGCAGAATACTCCAAATACTTCCAAAGAGCTAGGAGTTCGGTCTTAAAAGCCACTCCCACAGTGACACACCTGCTCCAACAAGGCCACACCTCCAAATAGTGCCACTCCCTGGCCCCCATAGGCTGGTTCAAACATATGGGGACCATATTTAGCCATAGCATTTAAAAAGTACATTTAATCCAGCTTTCAAAGGTCCCATAGTCTATAGCAGTATCAACAATGTTTAAAGTTCTAAGTCCCTTCTGAGATCCAGCCAATCATTTTAACTTTAATCCCAGAATGAAGACAGGAAACCAACTGGGCAAACTCTAAACACTGCATCTCCAAGTCTGATGTCAAAGCAGTTTTCAGATCTCCAACTCCTTTTTCATCTGGAGATTGTTGACTGTAACAGACTTCTTTCTCCTGGGCTGGTTCCACTCCCTGCCAGCAGCTTTTCTAAGCAGATAGCCCACGGCTGTGGCATCTTGGGGTCTCCAAGGCAACTTCAATGTTACAGCTTCTTCTTTCAGTGTCTGGGATCCATATATTATCTTCTGGTCTCCTCCTAAGGGCTGGCATCACTTCTCCAGCTCTGCCCTCTGTAGCACTCTAAGCTCAGGTTGATCCACTCCACTGCTGCTGCTGTTCTTGGTGATCATCCCATGGTACTGGCATCTCCAATACGCTGGGGTCTTCTGCTGCAACTAGGCATCACTAAAAGCCTCTCATAGGCTCTCTGCATGGTGCCAAGCCTCAAATCATTTGCATGACCCCTTCAGTCCTGGGCCATCAACTGCAACTGAGGCTGCACCTTCACCAGTGGCCTTCCATGGCCTCTCACAGTGCCGAGCCTCAGCTGTTCTTCATGACCCCTTCATGCCTTCAAAACCAGTACCACCTGGGTGACTCTTAAAAATTACCAAGCCCAGCTGTAGCATGAGGTACAACCACGGCTACCTCTGGAACACAGCTTCTTTGTTTTCTCAAAAAACACTTCCCAGAAGATTTCACCTCAGCGATGCTGGTCTCTTCTTAATCACTGCTAATTTCTTAGCTCCAGCTAACCAAGATCAATTGTCCCAGTAGTCTCTTCTATTCTGGACTCTAAAACCAGAGCCATATGTTCAAACCTGCTGAGTTCTGCTGCTTGCTGGGGCTGGAACATGGCCCCCTTGTTCTATTACAATATCACCAGCTTTCTGTTTTCCAACTCCTTCACTGCCTAAGCTTGGCTGTCCTGGAACTTGTTTCTTAGACTAACTTTGAACTGAGAACTGCATGCCTGTCTTCTAAGCACTGGGATTAAAGGTGTAGTCCACCAAGCCTGAATTTATGTTTTTTTTTTTTTTTTCACTTGGAACTTGCTCTGTTCTAGGCTGGCCTTGAACTCAAGAGATCTGCTTGCCTTTGCCTCCTGGGATTAAAGGCTTGTACTATCATGCCTGGACCTAAATTTAGCTGGGTGGTTCTTGCCCCAAGGTCACAACTCCCTTAATTCAATTTAATATCCTTAAACACAGGATTCAGCTCCATTCCACTTTCTGGTGTCCCTTTAATATTCAAACTATATATTTTGTGTCTTTCCTTTCTCAGCTTGTTGTGTTTGTTCAAAATGCTCTTCATCAGGCTTAACCAGAAGACAAAGACTCTGCTGGGCTTTTTTGAGACTTCCTTTATCAATGCAATTAAAATAAATCTCTTTATCTTAGCTTCAGGTAGTCTCTTCAGACAGTGGCAAAAAGCAGCCACATGCTTCACCAAAACATCACAAAAGCAATCTCTTGGCCACATATTAAAGTTCATCTCCACTGAGACCTCTTGGGCCAGCAGGCCTACACAGATCAAATGACCCTTAGCACCACTGTCTTTCATATTCCTAATAGGTTGACCCATTAAACCCTACTTAAAGCATTCCATGGCTTTCCAAATCCAAAATCCCCAAATTCATATTCTTCCAAACAAAACCATGGTCAGGCCTATCATAGCAATACCCTACCCCCAGTACTAACTTCTGTCTTAGGGTTTTACTGCTGTGAACAGACACCATGGCCAAGGGAAGTCTTATAAAGGACAACATTGAATTGGGGCTGGCTTACAGGTTCAGAGGTTCAGTCCAGTATCATCTAGGCAGGAACATGGCAGCATCCAGGCAGACAAGGTGCAGGAGGAGCTGAGAGTTCTCCATCTTCACCTGAAGGCTGCTAACAAGAAAGAGTACTTGCTTCCAGGCGGCTAGTTAGAGTCTTGAAGCCACGCCCACAGTGACACACCTACTCCAACAAGGCCACACCTCCAAGTAGTGCCACTCCCTGGACCAAGCATAAACAAACCATCACAGTATCCTTAAATACATGAATCTCAAGCATGTGGTATTGCTGAATGGAAATCCTGTAATTTGTTATTGTTACTAAGAAAGGACTCACACTTTTTTAAGGAATTGATACTTTGTAACAAGTTTGTATAGGCTAGCTATATAAGATTAAACATAGTTTTTTGTACCATATTTCCTCTGTTGTGGAGACCTCACTTTTTGGTTTTTTGAGACAGGGTTGGTTTCTCTGTATAGCCCTGGCTGTCCTGGAACTCACTCTGTAGACCAGGCTGGCCTCGAACTCAGAAATCCGCCTGCCTCTGCCTCCTGAGTACTGGGATTAAAGGCATGCACCATCATGCCCGGCAAGATGTAAGGATTTTAAAAGAGTAGTTAGACCCTACCTGATGGCCCAGATCTGTAATCCTAGCCACAAGGGAGGCTGAGAAAGGAAGATTGAAAGTTCAAGGCTAACCAAGACAATTTAATGAGATCCTGTGTTAAAATAAATAATGAGAAAGCCCGGCAGTGGTAGTGCATGCCTTTAATCCCAGCACTTAGGAGGCAGAGGCAGGCGGATTTCTGAGTTCAAGACCAGCCAGGGCTAAACAGAGAAACCCTGTCTTGAGGGAAAAAAAAAAAAAAAAAAAAAAAACAGAACTCTGTTTCAGTGTCTCCATTTTTAAAATATGACTTCACTCCATAACTGTATTTATTGAGTGCCAGGTACTGTTAGCTGCCAACAGCAATAAAGAGTAAGATGGGTGGTGGATAATCTGATCTAATTACATTATCTCTATATTTAATACACATGCAAACACGGTGTATGTGAGGACATACGAGGATATATATATATATATATATATATATATATAGTGCTTCTAATGAAATTGTACAAAAAAAGATTGAAAAAAAAACTCTTCCTCTCAGCGGTTTAAGTAAAGTCTTTGACAAAGAGTGATGGGCATG
This sequence comes from Mus caroli, assembly GCF_978045245.1. Classification (NCBI taxonomy): domain Eukaryota; kingdom Metazoa; phylum Chordata; class Mammalia; order Rodentia; family Muridae; genus Mus; species Mus caroli. The sequence continues at coordinate 133,259,280 of NW_028227256.1, forward strand.
GTGGTGCCCACCTTTAACCTCAGAAGTCTGAAGGCAGAGGCCAGTGGCCCTTGGACTTCAAGGGTAGCCTGGTTTACATATAGAGCTCTAGACCAGCCTAGGCTACGTAGAGAGACACTGTCTCAAAAACAACAACAACAACAACAAACCCTAAATAAATAAATAAACAAACAGAATTTTAAAGTGGGCATGAAACGGGTGTTAAGAGAGGTGAAGGACACCACGGTCTGTGCAGTCGGAATTCACCTTAGTTTAGAATTATGGAGACTTGACAGACACGAAGGAATTAGGCAAGCAGAGAGCATACAGAAGACAAGTGTCAAAGCCAGAAAGGCAGCATATGGGATGAAAGGGCCCCGATTCCACTGACCCCAGAGCCCTAGTCTTTCTCAACTCTCCCCCGACTTTCACCATCGCTAATGCCCCGAGGGTATGACCGCAGTAGGTTCTGTCTCTACTCGGGAGCAAGCCAGCATTCTCTCCCTTTCATACTGCTCGACCGTCCTAACTCTATAGTTGACACTGCAATCCATTCCCTTCTGAATCCCTCGAATCATCCCCCTGTTTCAAACTGCAGCCTGCTCTGGCAGCTACCCCATTCTCTCCCTGGGAGTAACAACCATCCTTCTTGTGAGGCCTGCACAGCCACTCCCTGATGGCTCCTCTCAGTTCCCATCCTATACTCCTCTCCCCACAGGAAGGCACTTGTGGAAACACCACATCTGCTTCTCTTGTTCATGGCCACACCAGTGGTATTTGCACATCTCCTGGCTCCTGGAAGGTACCCAATGTCTGTCAGTGTGGAGAACAGCCTCCCTTTACAGAACCGTGAGGAAAGGAAGCTGAAGGAATGCCAGAGGCCATGGTTGTAGGAAGTGAGTCCCAGAGCACACAGAGGAAGCAATAAAGTGGAAAAAAGTGTGGCCAGAAGTAGGGAAGCCCAGAGGGTATGAGGTTTGTGGTAGAATTTGGCTGTTTAGATGTAGCACAGCAGGTAGACCAAAAACTAAGAGATGGAGCAGTGTTTAATGAGCGCACTGTCAACACTCCCGGGTGTCTGGGCATCTTCTGTAAGTCAGTTACTCTTTCGAGATATGCTTGATCGGAGAACTTAGTACTTTCTTCTTCGCTTTTTGAGATATTTAGGCTGGCCTAGAATTTGCTGTGAAGTCCATGCGAGCCTCAAACTCATGATCCCCCTGCCTCTGCTTCCTAAATGCCTAGATTTCAGGTCTGTACCACCAAGCCTACCACTTAGAATTTAACATGTAGTATTGGTGGTTTAGTGGCAGGCATAGCTGCCTTCCAGAGGAAATCTGATCTCTAATCGTAGGACAGAAAGAATAGTTTACCACTGATTTTATAGAAGGTTTCAAATGCTTTTTCTATGAACTGCACAGTAAAGAAACTTAGGTCGCCTAGTCTGTACACCGTAAACTTACCAAGCTTTTACGGAAATGCTATGTCTATTATTGACCTCTGATATGATTTATCCTATTTTAATTTTTGAAGAGTGCTGGCTAAAATCCACTAGAAAGTAGCTTATAACTTGAAATTCACAGTCTGAGGGCTGAAGAGTTCGATTGAGAGAAGGGATGATAAGCGCTGGTCTTGACTCGGCCCTTTCTGTTTGGTGGGGGTGGAGTGGGAATGATAGTGGGGGCAGGTGTGTGTGTGCGTGTGTGTGTGTGTGTGCGTGTGCGTGTGCGTGTGCGTGTGTGTGTGTGTGCACGCGCGCGCGTGCGCCCGGGTGCCCACTGGGATTGGAGCCCAGACCTTGTAGATACTTAGCAAGCACTTTACTACTGAATTGTAACCCCCACCCCGCTCCAGCTCATTCTTTATGTTATTTTCAAACAAGGTTTCACCAAGTTACCCAGGCTGGCTGTGAATTTGTGATTCTCCCATAATCCTAGAATCCAGAGTAGCTGGGGTGATAGTCCCACCATCATCCACCTTCTCCTTTCTAAAGGGGGAAAACAAAACCAGACCCTTCATTTGTGACTCCAGTATTTACATCAGCCCTTAGAACAAAGTCTTAGTATTGGTTAATGAGGAAGCAGATAATTTGAAATCCCTTCTCCTTCCTGTTTCCAAACGTCAGACAGTTGCTCGGGGCGGTGAAAGGGAGAGCATGGCGGGCTTCCTCACCTGCTTCCCAGTCCGCTTTATTGTCCTGTTTGTTGTTGTTTCTGTGTAGCCCTGGCTGTTCTGGAACTCAGAGATGTGCCTGTCTCTGCTTCCAGAGTGCTGCGACTATAGGCATACACCGCCACTGCCTGGCAATTTGTCTTGATGGGGGCGTCTCTGTCATAGACAGGCTTCCAATCCCAAAGCTATTTTATTTATTTTTTTTAAAGATTTATTTATTTATTATATGTAAGTACACTATAGCTGTCTTCAGACACTCCAGAAGAGGGAGTCAGATCTCATTACAGATGGTTGTGAGCCACCATGTGGTTGCTGGAATTTGAACTCTGGACCTTCGGAAGAGCAGTCGGGTGCTCTTACCCACTGAGCCATCTCACCAGCCCCCAAAGCTATTTTAAATTATCCTTGTTCTGCGTTTTGAGATGTAGCCTTGCCAGGTCTGAGTGCTGCCTTGTAGCCAAGGGTGACCTTGAACTTCTGACCCTCCAACCTCTGCCTAAATTCCTCGGAGATTGTCATGTTAGGGCCCAGACCCAAGGCTTCCTTTATGTTATGCAAATGCTCTACCAATCTGAGCTACATCCCAGGCTCTAACTTTTCTTTAAGAAGAGCATCTTTTAAGTATTTTCAAAACTATGGTACAACATTTAGAAGAAAAACATTTTAAATTCTAGTCCTTTTAATGAACAAGTTCCACTAACAGTGTCCGTTAACGTGCTGGAGCCAAATGCCCAGTAGTATTAGATTAGGATTTAGTATCTCTGTTATACAGAAAAGTGAGACTCAGTGGCTACAGACGTGTTTCTGTTTCTGTTGTGTTTATTAAGGAATTGGAGCATGACAAGGTAACACACTCAGAATTCCAACTCTTGGGAGTCAATGGCGGAAAGATAGCTATAAACAGGAAGCCTGTGAACTACAGGCCAACCAGGGCTGCCCAGTGATACTGTGTCTTTAAAACAAACAGAAAGAAAACCTGGGGTGTGCCATGCAATGAGCCAGGCATGGTGATACTGAGACCTGCCTGTAATCCCAGGACTCAGGAACAGGAGACTGAGGCAGGTAAATTGAGCCTTCACTACATGACTTCAGCCTGGGCTAGGTAGCAATACCGTGTCTCAAAAAAAAAAAAAAAAAAAAAGACAAAAATTGTTTGCTTGGGACGTATATATGGACGTTCTCATCCTGTGTCTACCTTGTTAACAACTATTTCCTCTGGGTGTGTGGTGCATTTGTGGTCACGTGGGGGCTTTAGGGGTTGTGCATGTGTGCTTTAGAGCACGTAGAGGTAAGGAGTTTACCTCGGGTATTTTTCTAGGTTATTCAATACCTTGTGTTTTGAGACTGGGTCTTTTATTGAGCCCAGAAGTCACCGATTTGGCTACCCAGACTGGCCAGTCAGCCCAGTCTCCACCTCCCCAAGTGCTGGGATCGCAGGCGCACAACACCACACCTGACTTTTATTTGAGTGCTAAGAATCGGAATTCAGGTCCTCCAGTGAGCGTTTATTCCCACATCCCCTCTTTTTAGTTCTTTTTTTTTTTTTCTTTTCTTTTCTTTTTTTTTTTTTTTTGGTTTTTCGAGACAGGGTTTCTCTGTATAGCCCTGGCTGTCCTGGAACTCACTCTGTAGACCAGGCTGGCCTCGAACTCAGAAATCTGCCTGCCTCTGCCTCCCAAGTGCTGGGATTAAAGGCATGAGCCACCACGCCCAGCATCTGTTGACTTTTAATACAGTGTGTTTTAACACCCATTACTTATCAAAAGTCCACACTTAGATATTAAGTGCTGGAAAGAAAAAATGTTTCTCATCCCAGCTGATAGGCTGAGGCAGGAGGATCACAAGTTCAAGATCTACCTGGGATTCAGCGTTAAGTTCAAGGCCTTTAGGCACATCGGTGAGATCCTGTTACAAAATAAAGGAGGTGGCGAGACAGAGATCCCATGCTCATGAAATAAGAGAGCGCTCCTCACAGGGCTGAGAAAAGAGCAACGCTTGCTGAAATCCTTAAGCATTTTTTAAGAACTAGAAAGAACACTGTATTCATAAAGATAGATGCAACTGAACCCACAGCAACTGCTGGCCACTTGCAGGGAGAAAATAGGGCCTGTTTAGCACTTGGCTAAAGCTTCCCTGCCCCCCACCCCTGGGCAGCCCCCACTCCCCAGGCAGCCCCCCCCGGGCAGCCCCCACCCCCGGGTAGCCCCCACCCCTGGGCAGCCCCCACTCCCTGGGCAGCCCCCACCCCTGGGCAGCCTCCACCCCCCCCCCCCCGGCAGCCCCCACCCCCAGGTAGCCCCCACCCCTGGGCAGCCCCCACTCCCCGGGCAGCCCCCACCCCTGGGCAGCCTCAGTTGCTTTTCCTTCTCCTCGGTCCCCTTTAGTTCACATTCCACATTGGCCCTGGATAGCTGGAGCATCAGTAGTTGCAGCTGGCGCATGGATCCAGTGAAGTAGTTTGTCATGGGCTGCTGTCCTTCCTCAAGGACAGTTGGTTTAGTGTGTCCATCCTCTTGGCTTCATGGATAAAAGTTCTCTGTGGTTCCTGCCATGGTTTCTTTCTCCCTAGTAAACTTTTTTTTTTTTTTTTTTTTTTTTTTTAAAGATTTATTTACCATTGAGCCAGGCGTGGTGGCGCACGCCTTTGATCCCAGCACTCGGGAGGCAGAGGCAGGCAGATTTCTGAGTTCGAGGCCAGCCTGGTCTACAAAGTGAGTTCCAGGACAGCCAGGGCTATACAGAGAAACCCTGTCTCAAAAAACAAAAACAAACAAACAGATTCATTTACTATTATACCTAAGTGTACTGTAGCTGTCTTTTGACACACCTGAGGATCTTATTATGGGTGGTTGTAAGCTACCATGTGGTTGCTGAGATTTGAACTCAGGACCTTCAGATGAACAGTCAGAGCTTTTAACCACTGAGCCATCTCACCAGCCCTCTTCCTAGTAAACTTATTTGTTATGCTTGGTGTAAAGTTTGATTTTTTTTTCTTTTTTTGAAATAGGAAAATATCAGCAAATAGGTAGAAATGTATTGAGGCAATACTGTGTGTATGCTGGGAAGGGACAGACTTTTTTTTTTTCAACGAGACAGGGTCTCTCTCTACATAGCCCTGGCTGTCCTGAAACTCACTTTGTAGACCATGCTGGTCTCACACTCTCAGAAATCCATCTGCTCCTGCTTCCTCAGTTCTGGGGTCGTACACCACCATGCTCTGCCCGGAACAGACATTTTAAGTGTGGTAGAAATAAATGGTGAGGCCTCAGAAGAATCAGACTTCCCCTCACAGGCCAAGGCTCGGTGCTCCTCAGTTATCTGTCTGCAACCTGGATTCTGACCAAGAGATTTGTTAAACACATACACCCATAAATTGAGATTCCCTGAGTGGAAAAGAAGCAATTCTCCTCATGAGTATATTTATACAAAGGTCTGTCTTCTCAGCACTCATTAAACAGATTCCCTCAACAAATGGTACGGAGAGGTAGGCAGAATCAGTGGAGCCCTGCCCAGAGTCCATGGCAGGCATCTTGAAATCCGTGTTTTTGTTTGTTTGTTTGTTTTTGTTTTTGTTTTTGTTTTTTTCGAGACAGGGTTTCTCTGTATAGCCCTGGCTGTCCTGGAACTCACTTTGTAGACCAGGCTGGCCTGGATCTCAGAAATCCGCCTGCCTCTGCCTCCTGAGTGCTGGGATTAAAGGCGTGAGCCACCACGCCCAGCTTGAAATCCCTGTTCTTAATACATCATCTCCTTAAATACCTTTGCATTACTACAGAATGGAGCCAAGGAACCTAAGATATCTTGCAGACACACCTGTTGTCTTACTTTAGACAAGGTCTTGCTCTACCCTAGTCCAGCTTAGAATTCACTACAGACTCAGGCTGGCCTGGAACTTGTAACAGTCCTCTTGCCTTCCTGAGTGCTGGCATTACATACCATCCCACCCGGCTATTCTTGGGTTGCCGTGAGACCGTGGACTATCGGTATGTGCTCTGTGTCTGAGCAAGGTGTGACAGAGGCTCAGGAGGCTGGTGAGGCCATAGGTTCTTCTGTTGTGGCCCCAAATTCAACACATCTTGTTGCTGTTTTTTTTTTTCCCCTATGTTAATTTTTTTTAACTTATGGGGCGGGGGGGGGGATGTTATGTTTCCGTGTGGTGCATGTGGTGTAGGGACATCAGAAGATGAGAGGATGACTCACAGAGTCACCACCATGACTTGCTGAGCCTTCTTATCAGCACTAAACACCATCTTTCCTCCATAAGATGAAAGTAGATTTAGTTCTGTAGACGCAGCTCACCTAAAGGACCTGGGTCACAAGCTCCTGTGGGAATTCAGGGAGTGCAGAGCAATGTAGCAGTTAAGCTGGACTGAACCAGTCACAGCAGAGAGGTCTAGGAGGAGCTCACTGCAGACATCGCTGACGCTGACGAGAAGGCCCTGCTAAGTAAAACATTTCCCTGAGAACCCAGCTTGAATCATAAAACAAACAATTAACAAAAGTCTTTTTATAGATTCTTAGGTTAAGGCAAAATAAAAGTATACTACTAGCCTTGATTTCCTTTCCACAAATCTGATGTTGTATGATTCTGCAGTTGCCCCTTAGGACCCCTACAGGACTCTGAGGGGCCGCGGAGCAGTGGTTCTCAGATGGGGCTGGGAGGCCTGCTGTTTGTCACAGGATAATCTTTGTTGTTGGTTTTCTTTGTTTTGGGTTGGGGTAGGAGTCTTGGCTTTCTGTTTTTCTTTTTTCTCTTCTTTTTTTCTTTTTTAAAGATGGACTCTTGAGGGGGGCAAGTGGGATAGGGGGGTTCCAGAGGGGAAACCAGGAGAGGGAACAACATTTGAAATGTAAGTAAAGAAAATATCCAATAAAAGAAAAGGAAAAACAATGAAGTTTCACTCACACTTGTAACCCACCCAGGCCAGCCTGGGATTTGCAGCAGTCTTCCTGCCTCAGTTTTTCAATGCTGCTATAGGCATGCATCGATATTGCTGGTGGACCACTCATCCGTAAATTACCTAGAAAGCCTTTCATCAACTCTTATTTTAAAACTGAGTTCTGAGGGTCTGGGGATGGAGATCAGTCAGAGGTAGACTGCCTGCCATACTCAAACAATGACAAAGTAGGAACCAAAACAACAAATCCAGAACCAACTGCGGTGGCTCACAGCTGTACTCTGCAGTGGGGAGAATGAGGCAGGAAAATTGCAATAAGTTTTATGTTTGCCTGGGCTGCATAGATCCAGGCTGGGCTGAATGAAATCCAGACTGAAAAAAAGCAAGGAGCCGGGCAATGGTGATGTAGCCTTTAATCCCATGACTCCAGAGGCAGAGGCACATGGACCTGTAAGTTTGAAGCCAGCCTGGTTTACAGAGTGAATTACAGGACAGCCAGGGCTACACTGAGAAACCCTGTCTTGAAAAACAAACAACGCCGGGCGTGGTGGCGCACGCCTTTAATCCCAGCACTCGGGAGGCAGAGGCAGGCGGATTTCTGAGTTCGAGGCCAGCCTGGTCTACAAAGTGAGTTCCAGGACAGCCAGGACTATACAGAGAAACCCTGTCTCGAAAAAACAAAAAAAAAAAAAAAAAAAAAAAAAAAAAAAGAAAAACAAACAAACGGGAGGGAAAAAAATCAACGACAAAACAACACCCCATCCTGTATTGCTGTAACACAGCAGAAGGTCTTTGCCTTCCCACAGCCATCAGTGAGCTCCGTCATTCAGCCACTGTCGGCTCACTCATTCAGTCACTTTCAAAATTCTGAACTTGTAGATAGCAGGTATTCTGTCAGGTGCTGAGACAGTCTAGGTTCTTGCCCTCCCGGAGAGCAGGTTCTCAAGAGAGTAGCCAGGCAGACACAGGACAAACAAGCCGACTAGATGACGATGAGCATTAGAAAGGAAGTTCAGAGATGGATGCAGAGAATGGGGTGGGCTACCCTTTGGGTTGCTGCTCTAGGTGTTAAGAGGCCACTTGGCCTGTGCCTCACTTCCTTCTCCCAAGAGAAGCAACCTCAGTTGGTGCACACAATTGGAACAGCAAACCAACCAGGAGGCAGAAGAATGGTTGTGTGTGTGTGTTAATTTAAGGAAGAAACTTCTAAAACTCTAACATGGTTGACTGACTCTTCAGAGATGAATTTTTAGGATGATCCCAGAGGGCAACTTGTATTTCTTAGCCATGTTCTAAATGTGGAGCCCATAGCTCAACTTTGACACCCAATATCTAAATGCAATGTGTGGTGGACTCCGCTGCTTCTCTGATTTAAGCTAAGCTTGCATGGCTCGTTAATTTCACAGGAGAACTATCATTTTGGTGATTGCTGTTACTTTTTTGTGTGTGCATTCATTCATTCATTCATTCATTCAGAGTACCTTTCAGGCCTGGGAATGTTACCATGAACACAACAACCAGCAGTCTCTGCTGAAGCCCAGAGCGCCCCCTCTCTTTCCCCTGATTTAGTACTAAGGCACTGGTAATACCATTGCTGCCTGTCACCAATTCTGGAAGACAATGTTTATGTGCTGGACATAGATCTGTTTGGTGTTCTGCTGTTCTTAATTTAAACATTATTGTTGCCAGTGTCGTTTTCTTCTGGAGGATGTGGGTAATTTAACTTTTATTAAGGTAATTTTAGTATGTTAGGTCCTCGGCTAGTCTGGACACTTGACTGCTCCCCTTTGTTTAGGAGCGCGACTCCTGACTGATGCGTACTTGTGACAGAGCAGGAGTGGAGAGCCGACTTCGCCTTCAGGAGATAAATCATTTCCACATTCTTGCTTAAGTGGCCATTTTCGTGCCGAGTAGCACATTTTCTGCTGAAAGCCAACCGGACTGTCTCCTTGACCCAAGGTCTCCACAATTTTTAAGCAACATGGCTATGAAGGCTTGGAGAGAACTTGATCGATAGATACGTATTTTTATCTTGTAGAAGTACGTTGTTTTCTCTTCAAATAATCATTGACAAATATTCGTGTGGAGCAGTGCAATGCATATGTATTCATAATGAAAGTAGTAAAGTCTGCCTTTATTTCTCAGTATTTACTAACATGGGAGTGATCAGGAGTTGGGGAGAAGCTCGCTCATCCATGGCTGTGGTGGCCTACGTACCCAGTTCTTTGTTAAAAATATTATTTATTATTATTGTTTGTGTGAGCATCTGTGTGCATGCTATGACATGCATGTGGAAGTTAGGGGACAATTTTGTGGGGCTCATTCTCTTTCCCTGAAATCAAATTCTGGGTGTCCACTCATGTGGCAGGCATGGCAGCTACTGATCCATCTCCTTGGTCCACATCTCAGCTTTGATCAACACTTTGGTCCCGGACAGTTAAGCAAAGCTGTAGTAGAAGCTAATTCCTCCCTCTGTTGATGCGTATTCAACATAAACACACAAAGAGCCAGTTTTGTGTGGAGCAGAACTGAAAGCTAAGTTCAAGTCCAGCGGCTTCTACTTCTTCATCTTCCTGTGGAGAATGGAGCCCAGGGCCCAGAGTATGCAAGATGGGGTGTGTGTGTGTAAATCCCCCCCCCTTTTTTTTTTTGGAGAAGCAAACATCCAAACAACGATCTCGTGATTGTGCTTTCTTTCCTGCATTTATTTAGTAGAGGCTCCAAAGTCTAGACTAAGAAACTTTCGTGTCATTCAGAGAAACCGGAGCTGGTGAAGGGAGTGCAGTGAGCCCTATGCTTTTATGTTTTTTTGTTTTGTTTTGTTTTCTTTTGTTTTTTTGGGTTTTTTTGTTTTTGTTTTTGTATTTTTTGGTTTTTCGAGACAGGGCTTCTCTGTGTAGCCCTGGCTGTCCTGGAACTCACTCTGTAGACCAGGCTGGCCTCAAACTCAGAAGTCCACCTGCCTCTGCCTCCCAAGTGCTGGGATTAAAGGTGTATGCCACCACTGCCCGGCGGCATAGATTGACATTTTAAAAAGCTGTAGAAGAGTAGGAAGCCCTTATACTCTTGTTGTTCCACACAGATAAATTGTAACACAATTGCATTGTAAAATGCATGTGACTATATAATTCTAACATTGTCCTTGTTGATTTTTCTATATAATGACAGCTTCCTGATTAATTTGTAATGGCTGTGTGATATTTCATTAGGAAGATAGACCATAATTTCCATTTTCCCTATTACTGAGTGCTTAGACTGATGCGGATTTTATATCAAACATCTTCTCATTTGCATCCCATTTGGAGTTCAGTAAGACCACTGTGTCGGATGGAGTAGTCAACTCTATTACTCCTGATACATGTTATAAATCGTCTTGCAAACCGTTTGGCCCCATTTTCTTCAGTAGAACTTTAAAAGTGAATCATCAGTTGTGACTCAATGCTAACATCTTAGTTGTTATTCCTATATTAGGAAGAGAGAAGTTCTATGCACAGCCGATATGCTATTTGCTTTCATTATGTAGAGTCAGCTTGTTGAGAACAGTGTCCTGGCCCTGAGACACTCCAGACAACGGAGCCATCGTTTCTGCAAAGTTTGGACCAACCCCAAGTTTGTAATTAGTTCCCAGAGTTGTTCATATTTCTTTTGGCAAAGATATGTATTAACCATGGTCAGATGCAGCTGTGTGGTTAAAGTCCCAGGAGGAGCTGATCAAGGTGCCTATTTTAGCATTAGGCTGGCAGTCTGTGGCCAGGTGTCTGGGTATTTTGAGAGAAGTAATTTTGAAATGTAATTGGCAATTAATAAATGAACGGTGTCATGAGAGACATATGTAGGTCTTCTGTGAAGATTCATTCTGTTTCTGCCTCTCTCTCTCTCTCTCTCTCTCTCACACACACACACACACACACACACACACACACTCCTCATTGAGGGATTATCTTATCACTGGTTTTGGATGAGGATCTGTGACTGCAGGGGACTCAGGAGGCCTTCATCTTTGCCTCGAATGTCACAGTGTCTGCATTGTGCAGCAAATTGCTTTACCTGTCACCTGTAGTTGACAAGCAAGGAAGCAGGAGTTCTTACCATCCTCAATTCCTTTCTGTCTGGTGACTACAGGTGCACATTTGTTTGTTTGTTTGTTTTTGTAGCCAAAGATGTAATTTTTCTACTGGTTGGCTCTTCTTTGAGGTAACAGCCGAAAACAGCAGGATTTGAAAACAAACCAATGTATATGTTTTGGCATTTCCAACAGGAGTCTTCGTGGTATACATAATTGGGGCTAATGACACAAAATAGTTTACTCCCTGATGCTTGAATTGACTGTTGCTCACCAGTGTGTACAATGGAGCAGAGGGGGAAAGTAGCCTTTACTTTCGCAAGTCAGGAGGAAGTTAATTCACTCTGTTGTCCTGGCTTTGAGCTTTCTGACCAGTAGTTTATTTGCTGACTATAAAAATTCTAGAATAAATAATAGCCCTCTCAGAGCGATAATTTCCAAACATTAAGCTGACAGTATTTTTGTTTTGTTTTGGTTTTTTTTTTGGTTTATCAAGACAGGGTTTCTCTGTATAGCCCTGGCTGTCCTGGAACTCACTTTGTAAACCAGGCTGGCCTCGGACTGAGAAATCTGCCTGCCCATGCCTCCCGAGTGCTGGGATTAAAGGCGTGCGCCACCATGCCCGGCCTAAACTGACAGTATTTAGAATGGCATTTTGAAAGTCTAATGGCCATGTATAAGAGGAGCTGGGGACACTTAGATGAGGAAGAAAAGATAAACTGTAAGCGGTGTAGTCAATCAGTGTATCTCTAGCTGCCCTCGGCAAATGTTCCTATTGGCTGTGAAGACCAATGAGAGGCAGGTGAAAGTCACCCCAATTGAGCCTGAGTAGTTGATCTCATCTGTGCTGCTGAGAAGGGCTGTTGTGCTGACTGGAAATAGAGCTGAGGTAGGGTTGCACTAGTGTAAGAGAAGATGCTGTTCTAAGGGAATCCACTCTCACCCTCTCCCCAAGAAGCAGCTATAGAAACAAGCTTCCTCCCAGGCTCAAGTGGAGAGTGTGGGAAATCACCACACCACGAAGCCACCCTGCATTCATTAATTTTAGCATCCTTATTGTTATTAAGTGCCTGTTCTGTGCTGGAGGCTATTTGGGGGGTTAGTATTTGGTGAACTCTATGCTTGCCCCGGAGACAGCCATTCCCAAAGATCCAGTAAGTACATCAGAGGGTGCTAAGCACCGTAAAGAATGAGTGGGTAGAAGGCTGCTTTCTGACACATTTCAGTTGGGGTAGGGTTGGGTCAGCCCGGAGGAAGTAAGGGAGTACTGCTTAGACCATATCAGTATTGGGCAAAGAGCGTTCCAAGGACAGAGAACCACATGGGCAAAGGCCCAAGGTAACAGCCCAAATAACTACTCCAGTAAGTAGAGCAGTGTTGTGGCCAAAGGAGAGCAAACATGAAAGACTGTGGGGTAGGGACTGAAGTCAGAGATGGGTGGTGTCTTCAGGTCACATCCTTGGAGAGAAGGATGAAAAATGTCTTTGCCACTCATTCATTAATTCACCCAGCACTGTTCAGAATGGACAAAGGGCCACATGAATGCTAGGCGCTCTACCACATCCCCAGCCCTGATCTTTGAGAGGATGGGAAGCTGTAGAGGAAAGCATGCGATAGAGAGTACCGTGGATTTGCCAGAGCAGTGTAGGGCAGATGTGTGTAGATCGAATGGGCTGTGCTTTGTTGGATGCTAAACCCCGGAACCAGGTGGTTAAATGTCAGTCAACTGAAAAGTAAAGGATTAGGGCTGGGTATGTGGCTCAGTAGGGAGTGTACTTTTAGAGCATACGAAAACCCTGGGTTTGATCCACACTGCCTAGAACCGAGTGTGATGGCACGTGCCTGTCCTAGTTCTGCGGAGGGTGAGAAGCTCAAGGTCATAGGGGCTGAGCTGGAAGCCCGTCAGAGATGCATGGTGAGAACTTGTTTCCAAAAGAAAAGCAAAAGAAGTTTAGGGTCATCTTTGGCTACATAAGAGAATTTGAGGCTTGCCTGGGCTTCACAAGACTGTCTAAACAAAAAGGGAAAAAAGATTCCTTTCCTTGGCCACACTCAGCCGCTGGATCGGAGGAAAAACACACGCTGTTTTCCACCCTGATGGAAAGTTCATATCAGACAATGTCGGTAGGGTCTGATGGACCTAGAGGGAGGCTTTTCCTCTGAATAAGAGGAAAGCCACGTTAGAGTCTTGAACAGAGGAGAAGCCTGCTCTGAGATGTGACACCCAGAAGGTCACTAACAAGGCTAGCCTGGAGGAAGCACTGTCCAGAGCAGAGATCAAGGTCTAGAGGTGACCTCTGCCTCTACTGACCTCTCTCATGCTTAAGGGGAAGTAGCTGCGCTCAGGGGATATTTTGAAGGCAGAACCAGGAAAATTTCTCCTGGAATTGAGGTGCTGCGTGAGAGAAGCGATGTGTTGTGTGGGTGCTGTCAAGGAGAGGAGGCAGAGCCCAGACAGAAAGCTGATCTCAGGGGAGAGGCTGCTTGCTTTGAGTCAGGAGGGAAGGTAGCTAGAGGAGGTCTAAAGCCCTGAGCACCAGGAAAGACCGGTGTGTTAGACCTTTGACAGTGGGGGAGAAACTTTGAAACACCCACTGCAGAGAGTTAAAGAGAAACACAATGCTATACCCTTATTGGTGTCAGGGCCCACCAGAGTAGGTGACCATGATCTTTCCCACCATGTCAGTCATCACTGATTGATGGGGAGAAAGGAAGGGAAGAAGTGGTGGCAGAACTGCTCCAGGGGCAGAGTTACTGTATAGATGGAGTTGTAAAACAAACAAACAAACAAACAAACAAATGGGGGGGTGTTGGGGGAAGCTGCTTAAGGAATTGGCAGAGGTTTCACAGTAACAGACCACCATGGAGTCTAAAGGTAGCAAAGTGAGAGGAAGCAGGAATCCAATTGGGAAAAAAAGCAATCTACAGACTGGTGACTCCAACACGTCCAGAACATTCCAAGTCGTTGTCCCTTGCACAAGTTGGAAGGAGAGACGCCTCAAGCAGACAGAGCACTGCTGATGACCGGGGTGCTCTTAGACTCTGAGTTCATTTTCAGTGTATGCTGGCTCGCTAAGTGTGCCGGTAATGCTGTGCCAACCTGACACAGGCTAGACACCTCCCATCCATGAGGAGGGAACCCCATAGAGAGAATGCCTTCATAAGACTGGCCTGTAGGCAAGCCTGTGAAGTATTTTCTTAATTTATGATTGGTGTAGAGGGCTCACCCATTGTGAATTGTTCCACCCCTGGGCTGGTGGTCCTTGGTTCTATTACAATGCAGTTTAGCACGCCACAGGGAGTAAGCCAGTAAGCAGCATCCCTCCATGGCCTCTGCATCAGCTCCTGCCTTCGTAGGTCCCTGCTCTGTTTGAGTTCCTGTCCTCACTTCCTTCAATGAAGGACTACAATGTGGAAGTTTAAGCCAAATAAGCCCTTCTCTCCCCAGATTTCTTTTGGTCATGGTGTTTCATCAAAGCAATAGAAACCAAGCCTCAGAATTCCCTGTGATATATTCTCACCACAGAACCTGTTAGCAAGTCTAGTGACCAAGAGCCCAAGAAGGTACGACTGGGAGTCCTGAGGGCTACCTAAATTTCCAGGCCTGCCACAGTGCCAGTCTGTACCTGAAAACTTGAGAAAACAAACCTTCTAGTGCCTGGTCCGTCTCTGTGGCCTCATCGTCGTCGCAGACTGTTCTCTCAAATGCTGACCTTCCTTCACACGAACTGGAGGAATTTTCTATGGAAAAAAAATGTGCAGCCAGGCAGACTTTTAACTGCAGATGGCTCATGGAATATCAGTGTCTCTGAAAGCCACCCTGTGGGGCACGGCCTGGAAGTCTGACCACACAGTTGTCTGAATGAATGGGTGAGACAGGACTGACACCCCAGCACCGCCTTGGCTGGATGACTGGCCCCTTACCCAACCTTCCCAGGTCTCTCCACTCTGCCACACACTGGTGGTCTCTTGATTCCTGAGCTGCTTAAGTGAGAGCCTAGTCAGCAGAAATGATGGAGGTTGCTCCTCTCAACAGCAGATGCTGGGGACCTGTGAATCCCTCAGAGCATCTCTCAGCACTCTTGGGGTATTTATCCAAGAGAGATTCCAGGAGTGAGACCTGCGCTCACCTCCCATCACTCTCCCCTCTTTGGGGCACAGAGAGAACAACCTCAAGTAAATTTTTAACAAGATGAGTGAGCTTGGTGCGGCTTGACAGATGAAGTGAGTGGCTGATTGTGTTTGAAGGAAAACAGCCACCCTGCTTGCGAGTTTCTCCCCGACTGTTCTAGGGTCTTTAGAGTGATCCAGCTGCCCTACCTGATGTTTGAACTGGTTGAGCCTCTTAAGGGATGGAAAACAAAAACTGGTGTTGAAATGCAAACAGACAGCTCTGGGTTTCAGTCAGCCAGGCTGCAGAGTGAAGCCAGGGCTGACATCACTGTTTCCACCAGCCATACAGAGCCTACAGAAATCTCACAAGATGGATTTCTTTGCTTGGATTCCAGGGCTAAGGTAGGAAAGAAAAACAAAAGCAAAATAAAAACAAAGAAATCTCATCCTTGGAGCTTACTCAGTGCCTGCTGAATAGCGAATTGTTCCTTGTGTCCATCCCCTCCCCCCATCTTTTCTGCCTGAATAGATAATCCTTACAAAACAGCTATTCATTCTACTAGCGAAAATTTCCAAGAATTACGTGATACCGACCTTGGCACGAGTCATGGATGGGATGGAGATGGGCTTCTGTGTGTTGTGGCTGTGTGTGTTGTAGCTCTGTCAATTTACACATATCAGTAGTATAAGAAAAGAAGATTTATAAGATTTGAATGAATGAGGGCATTGAAGGTTAAAACCTGTAAATAAATGTATAAAATAAAACACTTTTATAGCTTGCCTTTGGGCCAAACTCTGTTTTCTTCCTCTTCCTTCTCCTCTTCTCCTCCTCCTTCTTCTTTCTTCCTCTCCTTCCTCTTCTTGTTTCTCCTCCCCTTCTCCCCCTCCTCTTCCTCCTCTTTCTCCTCCCCTTCCTTCTCCTCTTTTTCTCCTCCTCCTCCTCCCCCTCTTCCTCCTCTTCCCCCACCAGCACTACCTTCTTTAAAAAGGCTTTTCGGAGCTATCGCTCAACTAGTAAGAGTGCTTGTTTAGTGAGCCTGAAGCCCTGGGTTTGGTCCATAGTGCCTCACATTCTGGGGTGATGGCCCTTGTGTTTCCAGTCCTCAGAAGCAGAGGCAGGGGCATCAGAAGTTTGAGGTCATCCCTGGCAATATAACCAGTTTGAGGTCAGTTTGGGATATATGAGATGCTGTCTAAAGTTAATAGACAGATAAGAAAGTACCTACAAGAAATAGAGCTGGAGCTGAGTTGGTAAGCATGAAGTCCTAGGTTCAACTGCATATAACAAACAGGCACCCGGGCACCGGGACACAGGCCTGGAATCACAGGCCCCTGGAAGTGGGAGCAGAATGGTAGATCAGAAGTTCAGGTCAGCCTTGGCTGCACAGTGAGCTCCAGGATAGCCAGAGCTATGTAGAAAGACTCAGAAGAAAAAAGGTAATTAAAAAAAAAAAAATCTAAAGGGCCCAGTAATAACCAATGATGGCTTTTGTTATATTTCCATGGGACCACATTAGTTGGTGTGTAAACTATTTTTCTTTTTTCTTTTTTCCTCCCAAGAGACAGAGTTTTTCTGCGTAGCCTGATGCCCTGGAACTTGATCTGTAGAGTAGGCTGGCCTCAAACTCACAGAGATCCACCTGTCTCTGCCTCCTTAGGAGTACACCACCGCCACACTGCTTGCTTTGAGGTTAGACCTAGATATGTAGCCCAGGCTAGCCTTTAACTCCCAGTGATCCTCCAGCCTTTCTGGTGTGTGTCACCATGGCTACCCAACTAGCAACAAGTTTGGTTTTATAGGGGAATAAAATAAGGCCTGAAGGCGACCTCGGAGAAGAATACTGTACCGGGTTTTTATCAGGTCTACTTTGTTTTGCTTTCAACCATCTTCATGGCCCTGTATAAGTTGTTTAGCTCTTTTTCACATTTATTATTTTCTTTTTATTTGTTGATTTATTTTGAAGCAAGATCTCATGTAGCGTGGGCTGGCCTGAAACTCGCTATACAGCTAAGGGTAGACTTGAACTCTTGATCCTCCTGTGTCTTCTTCCTAAACACTGAGATTACAGGTATGGGCCACCAACTAACCTCCATCTCTAGTTTTAGTTATAATAATAATAATAATAATTAGAAATGTCGGATAATGAAAAAAATGAATGTGGGCTGTCGTTGTTGCTGTTGCTTGTTCTGTTGTTGTTGTTGATGAGACTGTGCCTCTGTATGTAACTGACTGTCCTAGAACTCAGTATATAGACCAAGCTGACCTTGAATTCACAGAGATGTTTGTCACATCCCAGCTATAAGAGTGTTTTAAAGGCTGCATTAAAGACGTGCTCAGAAACCACAGCAGGTTTTAAAATGGAAGTTACTCAGTTCTATCAGCGACCTAACTGTTTTAACCTGCTTATTTATTTA
Organism: Mus caroli; assembly: GCF_978045245.1. NCBI lineage: Eukaryota > Metazoa > Chordata > Mammalia > Rodentia > Muridae > Mus > Mus caroli. The sequence goes on from NW_028227256.1 coordinate 133,276,920, forward strand.
TTGTTTTGTAAGCCTCCATTTAATTTTAGGTGCTAATCAGCTCTTCAATTTGTTAATGGCAAGACATGCCATTCATGCCAGTGCCTACACAGTAACTTTATTCTGGTGGAATAATCTCTCAAATCCTTATATACACAGTCCTAACTGTTGGCTCTATAAGGTCAGTAGAGGCAGAGCAGCCTGCGGCTGTCAGGGGCTCAGGTGACCAAGATAACATTAACTTGAACAAACACACAAAAAGCAAATGCTTTAAACTCTCCTCTTTGATTTGAATTTCACAAGTCTGAGCTGAGGGCCAAAAAAAAAAAAAAAAAAAGTCATTATCCAAGTTATATTATTTATAGAAACTGTTAGGTTGCACCTACACAATTCAGCTATGCGTTTGCAAAAGGGACGGACAGACGGAGAATGAGACTTTTAAAAGTCAGATTTAACTCTCTACTGCCAACTTGCAGGCTGTTTATCTCTGACTGGTGTTTTGAAGGGAAAAGCTTTGCAAACTGACATGTGCTCCCCAGGGGGGCCTCCAAAAATCACAGTCCTTTACAAGAGAGGGGCTGCTGGGATTAGCCAGAGGCAGAGGCCTTAGGAGCTGGAGTCCCAGGGCCCAAGGTTCAGAGCTCCAATGTTGACTCTGCCTGAGTCATCCTGACCCAGGCACCTGGGCTCTCATGTTTCTGTCTAGAGAAGCACTGAGACTGTTGACTTTTTGGGGGTTGCAGAACACATTATAAAAGGATAGGAAAGTGCTGTACAAACACGTAAATCCCGGGAACTATTAGAGAGGCGCATTGTACTACTAATAAACTACATTCTTTTGATAATGGGAAGTTGATCAGCCTTATGTAGGAATGAGAGCGTTGGTCTCAGGGTGGAGGAAAGTTTACTTTGAACAATGTAAATTTGGGTTTGGGCTACTGGTTTGTGCTAGATGCTGAAAGCCTTAGTAGAGTGTGGTTAATTGATCATTTGATATCAGACCTCGGGGTGCTCTGGCATTAAGATTTGCACCAGGCATGTGGCCCATATGTAGTGACCACCTGACTTTTCAAGAGGGAGACTAATGCCTGCTGGGCCTCTACACTGGGCTTGGGTTTCTCTATGTGTTATAAACAAGAGACACAGTGACCTCTCAAGGACTGTAAGGGATGGCGGTGTAACCCGAGGATTTGGGGCACAGAAGGAGGAGGAGCTTGAGTGGAAGACTAGTTTGGGTTCCATGGTAAAACCCTGTCTTAAGTGAAATTGGGGCTGGTGACATAGCTCAGTGGTTGAGAGCACTGGCTGCTCTTCCAAAAGACTCTAGTTCAATTCCCAGCACCCGCATGACCATATGTAACTCCAGTTCCAGGGGATCCAACAGCCTCTTCTGGCTGCCTTGGACACCAGACATGCATATAATTCATGCAAACGCATGCAGGCAAAATGCCCGTATACATAAAAATGAAAAACAAATACAAAAACAAATGTGTGCATAGATGAATAAGTAAAGTCTCTAAAGAAAGTAATAGCCGGGTAGTGGTGGCACATGCCTTTAATCCCAGCACTTCTGAGTTTGAGGCCAACCTGGTCTACAGAGTGAGTTCCAGGACAGCCAGGGCTACACAGAGAAACCCTGTTTAGAAAAAAACAACAACAAGAAGAAAGTTAGTATTAGACTGATGTAGCTGGAGACATGGCTCAGCCGTGAAGGGCACTGGCTGCTCCTCCAGAGGCCCCAGATTCCCATTCCTAGCATCCACATGGCAGCTCACAACTGTCTTTTAACCCCAAAGCCTTCTTTTGATCTCAGTGGACCCTCAGATACATGGCACACATACATACTTGCAGGCAAAATACCTATACTCATAAAATAATAAAAACTTTTAAAATAATAAGTAAGTAAATTGATGGAGACAGACATAGTGACATGTGTCTTTAGTCCCACCACGTGGGAGGCAGAGGCAGATGGATCTCTGGGAGTGCCAGGCCAGCTGGGTCTATATAGTGAGTGCCAGGCTACATGGAGAATCCTTGTGCTGGATAGTTTTATGTCACCTTGACACACACTAAAATCATTTGACAGAATGGGGCCTCAGTTGAGAAAATGCCTCAATAAGATCGGGTGCAGGGGAGCCTGTAGACCATTTTTTAAAAATTAGTGATTGATGGGGGAGGGCCCAGCCCATTGTGGGTGCTGCTATCCCTGGGCTTCGGGTCCTATATTCTGTAAGAAAGCAGGCTGAGCCGGGCAGTGGTGGTGCACGCCTTTAATCTCAGCACTTCTGAGTTCAAGGACAGCCTGGTCTACATGGTCTACACTGTGAGTTCCAGGACAGCCAGGGCTACACAGAGAAACTCTGTCTCGAAAAAACAAAAAAAGAAAGAAAGAAAGAAAAAGAAAAAGAAAAAGAAAAAGAAAAAGAAAAAAGAAAGAAAGAAAGAAAAGAAAAGAAAAGAAAAGAAGGCAGGCTGATCAAGCCTTGAGAACAAGCCAAAAAGCAGCACCCTCCATGTCCTCTCTGTATCTGCTCCTACCCCTAGGTTCCTGCCCTATGTGAATCCCTGCCCTCACTGCTTTTGATGATCTACTGTTATATGGACCCGTGAGTGAAATAAACGCTTTCCTCCCAAGGTTGTTTTGGGTAATGGTGTTTAATCACAGCAATAGTAACCCTAACTAAAGCAGACCCAGTCTCAGAAAGAGAAGAAAGGGAGAGAGGCAAGGAGGGAGGGAAACTGAAATAACCAATTTTCTCCCTCAGTTTCTCATTGTTTCAATAACATCTTTAGGCTTTTCTCTCTCTCTCTCTCTCTCTCTCTCTCTCTCTCTCTCTCTCTCTCTCTCTCCCTCCCTCTCTCTCTCTCTCTCTCTCTCTCTTTCTTTTTGGTTTTTTTGTTTTGTTTTGTTTTTTGAGACAGGGTTTGTTTGGTTTTTTGTTGTTGTTTCTTTGGGACAGGGTTTCTCTGTGTAGCCCTGGCTGTCCTGGAGCTCACTTTGTAGACCAGGCTGGCCTCGAACTCAGAAATCCGCCTGCCTCTGCCTCCTGAGTGCTGGGATTAAAGGCATGCACCACCAACCACACCTGGCTACTAGACTTTTCTTTACACTAATCTCTCTCTCACTCCCAGCAGGGCATCCCTCTTCCAGTCCGCAGTGACACTATTGCCTTCCTGTAATCCAGTGTTAGTTACGTTGTTTTTGTCATGGCTGCTCCAGTTTAACAGAATAAAATATTGGAAGCCTGGCAAGCTGTCACATGTCTATAATTCCATATAAGAAGCGGAGGCAGGAAGATTTAGAATTCAAAGTCAGCCTGAACTGTCCCAGAAAACAAAACAAGATGAAATAAACAAACAAAACACCAGCAACAATCAAGCTCCTTGTGCACCTGGCCCTAGTTTCGTTTTCTGCTGTCCCTACTTCTCAGAGCCAATGTGAAGGGTGATATTTTAAATCCTTGTAAAGATATTATAGCTGGGCAGTGGTGGCACATGCCTTTAATCCTAGCACTTGGGGGGGCAGAGGCAGGTGGATCTCAGAGTTCGAGGCCAGCTTGGTCTACAGAGTGAGTTTCAGGACAGCCAGGGCTACACAGAGAAACCCTGTTTCAAAAAAAAAACAAACAACAACAACAAAAAGATATTATAGTTACTTATATGCACTTATAGTCAATAGGTTGTTAAATGAGTTTGAATGTGTGTGTGTGTGTGTGTGTGTCCCCTCTCTCCTGAGACTGGACTTCAAGTCGTCCAGCTGGCCTTGAAATTCTGAACCTCCCATGTCTACTTCCCAAGGGCTGGATTATAGGCATGCACTACCACACCTGGCTCTTTCCTTTTAACATTGTTAAGATTTATCCTGTGTCTCTATGTGTATGTGCGTATGTGCACATGCACTGCTGTTATTTGGTTCATAGTATAATCTATGTTATTTATTAGTCCACGCATCAGCAGATATGTGATTACTTGCATTTCACTACTGAGAGCAAAGCTTGTGTCAGTTTTACATGTGTGGATTTGCACAGTAATTTACATGGCTAAATAGGTGCAGAATTCTCATCCTGAATATGCATGATTTAACTTTTAAGAGTTATTCAATCATTTGTTTATTAGTTTGCCATTGAGTATAGGTCTCCCTGTGTCCTGAAACTCCCTCTGTACACCAGGCTGGCCTCAGACTCCCAGAGAACCTGTGTCTACCTCTGAGCGCTGGGAATGAAGGTGAGCCCCTGCCATACCTGGCTGACAATCCTTGCTCTCTAGTGTTTGAAAGCAGTTCCCCGAAGAGTGCAGCTCTTTGGTAGACAGACATCTTAGCTTTGCCAGTTCCCTAGTAGCAAATGATTTCTCTTGGACTGTTTTTGTCTTGTTCCCTCGGATTCTGTTTGGTTACTGGGCCAATACTTTCTAGGTCCGGAACTGCTCGGTGCTGTCCTGGCTACACAGCCAGGACCAGCACGCCTCACTTTCTCCCTGGTCCACACTGTGCCAGCCCCTTTGCAAGCCTTCCTTTTCACCTCATCTCTCCACGGCCAGCCAGACCAGAAGGAGCAACCCGCTATTTCCCCAAACCCAGCTCTAACTTTTTGCCTCTGCAACTTGATCTGTGTTTCTGCATCCCTTTATTGATTCAATAAATATTTATTGAGCCCTGAACTTCCGGCCAGGTGCTGGGAGTGTAAGGGCAAACAGGAAAGACAATATCTCCCTGTTTGTGGGGTTTACAGATTTTACCGCAGGTGGAGATGGGTAGGAAAGACACCTATCCAAAAAAAAAAAAAAAAAGACAGCTTTGCATAGTTCTAAGTATTACAAAGTAAACTGTTATATCGATGTGAGCTAGGGGATAGGTTAGTAGTGGCAAAGGGTGAGAACAAGTTCAGGTGGGAACAGAAAAAGCCTGGGCTCAAGGAAGGCCTTGCAGGGATTATATCCGTCCAGAGAGCTGCGGTGAGAAACTCATTCACACCACAAGTGTTTCTGAGCCCGAGCAAGTGCAGATGCCTCCTTCGGAATGGCCTCAGTGTGCTGGAGAACAGAGCGGCCCTTGTGGCTGGGTGGTCAACAGGGAGAGAGGTGCAGGCGCGGCGACCAGAGGCGAACTCAGCCGTATGGCCAGGCTTGCTGCTGCTATCCCTTGTGCAGCACGTTGGTCCTGTGAGGCAGGCGCTCTTCGCAGTCACGTGGGAGAGGCACCTGCGTCGATCGGAAGCACTTAGCATAGCACTTTGGGATCTTGGCCTTTCTAGGAGCCAGCTTGCTTTCATCTTACTGTTTTGATTGTGCCTCACAAGGGACAACACTCCGATTGTCTAGGAGGAGGAAGGTCAGGGACAGAAAAGTAAAAGCCAGGAGCAGCCTGTCCTGTCTGCCTGGGCTGCTGGGGAATGATTGTCAGTGAATCGAGTTTTCTGTGGAGCCCCTGAGCAAATTCTCCCAGTGGCAGGTAAGACAAACTGACTTAGAACCAGGTAAGACCAGCGAGGGCTTTTTCCCTTTCAGCCCAGTCTGTGGGCTGTCACCTGACATGACCCCCGTCTTATGGAGATATTCAATGTTCTGCTCACTCGGAGTTTTCAGGTTGCTCCTTTAATGCTGGCATCTATCAAACCCAGAGTCTCACTCTTAGCAAGGAAGTACTGTACCCCTGAGCTGTCCAGGCCCGAGGCCTCGCGGTTTGTGAAGCCGTGCTATGTTATCTACAATGGAGACTTTACTCCAGATAGACTAGCTCCCGAAGGTATTGCTGCTTGCTAGAGGCTGAGGCACTGTGGGGTGATTTCTTCTCCCCAGGATAGCCTTTGAGTGGTGTATTTACAGATCAAAACAAACAAAACAAAACCAGAACCGTGTCATCCATGACATCTTTGTCCCGAGACACTGAATGGCTCCATTTTGTGACTCCATTTTGCTTAAGTCTCTATGAAGCGTCCACCCTGGAAGTAATAATACAGCACTGCTAATATGTCCAGGCAATATTCCTGGGTGGACTTGTTTGTTCTACATATTTTTCATAAACAAGACAGTCTATGAGCTCAGGTTCTGTCTGCGCCTGGCCTGCCTGGGCCAAAGGCTCTTTCTCCAGCTTTACTAACTGTTTAGCAAGTAGTTCAGCAGCTATAGTTTGGTTATGGTATTTCTAAGGTCGGGATAATGATAACACCTGCCTCATTGGGTGCTGAGGATTAAACAGGATACGCACTTAAAAGGCTCACCTGAGCCTTGCACTTACAGAGCCCTCCGTTAAAGGTCTCCTAATTTCAGGTGTCGGGCTCAAATGTTGCCTGACTCCTAAGAGCTGGTGTGGGGTAAGATACCCCTGGGTATTCAGCGTCTCTCCTTCTCCCATGGGTGTGTCCCAGCACTCAGTCTGTGGGACTTGTTGACTAGTTCTTTCCCCCACGACAATGTGAACTCTCCGTGGATGGTCTTTTTATTCCGGTTTCAGGCCCCAAGGTTGCGCCTGGCATGCAATTGGCTTTGTTGAATGCCTCTCCGCTCCCGGCAACCTTGAGCTAGAACATTCACGCTGGACAAAGCAATCACCCCTCTGCTTCTTCCCCTGGTTGTGCCCCATGGATTGGTGTTCCCTGTAATTCCATCTCCTGGGCTTCAGAGGCCACCCTAAGCACAGCTCTGGGGGGGCGGGGAAAATGGTAGCTCCTCCTCTTGTGCCCCAAGACGGACTGGTGAAGTGGGCCCTCGCCGCCCAGTCTTCACCTACCCACTTAGAAACCTGAGAGCTAGCCTGTGGTCTCTGCCTACCACCATGTTGTCAGACTGCCTGATCCTGCTCAAGAATTTTGTACCCAGGAGCCTGGCCTCACTTTGTTTACACAGTGGCCCAGAGGGCAGATTCCTTCCATATAAAATAAACAAGGTGAAGTTTTAAAGGAGTTAGGGACTTGCCCAACAGCCCAGCAACCCACCTGCCTCCAAAGCTCCCAGAAGCAGGCCTCAGTTTTGTGTTAGTCTGGGATCTGTCCATCCTCCGCCCTGGGGTAGCGTTCTTTCTAAATCCACATCCAGTCCCGAGGCCCTTCTTCTGCATGAAGGCAGGGCGGCCTTGCTTGGCTCCTTTGAAGCCCTGTGTAGTGTGCTGTATGCAGTTAGGTCTCCTCCTGTCCCTTCCTCCATCCACTGGTCCACATCCCCAGCAGCACATACGCCCTTGCAGTCTTTTGTTAGAAGACTCTTCACACACTACCACAGACCCACAATGCCCTGCTCTCCGCTTAGTGGAATCTTTTTGGTCCTTCCACCGCTCTGCTTTATGAGCCACATCCTCTGTGGCAGCCTTCAAAGAGTGCCCGCCCTAGACTGCCACTCCCACTGGGGTTCCTCTGAGCTCTAATTCAAGTGAAAAGTTTCTGAGTCTGAAGCGGAGATGTGAAGATCTAGCCAATAGATGATGGGATATCTATCGGATCAAGCAAATCCTAGAAGATGCCCCTTGCCCCTCCCCCACTGCACTGTGAAGCTCAGGGCAAGACTTTCTAAAGTCTTCTGCCTACATTTGACATGCTGTCCAGTGTGCACAGTTATATGTTGACTGTATGAAGATGGTGAAGGCTTTTCTGTAGTTAGTAAGGTTTTTTTTTATTTAATTTAATTTATTATTATTATTATTATTATTGTATTGAGGCAAGTTCTTATGTACCCCAGGTTGGACTTGAACTTGTTGCTGGGATGATCATGATGATGACCCTTCTGTCTCTGTCTCCCAAGTGCTGGGATTACAGGTATATGCCAACACACCTGGTTTATTTAGTGCGGAGAATTTAACCCAGGGCCTCCTGGATGCTAGTTTAAGTCCTGCCTCCCCCTGCCTCAAATGACTTTTCTCAAAAGACCGCCCAGAGTCAGCAGGTGAGCACCAGGCTTCCTCTTTCTGTTTTCCCTCCTGGCCGTTTCTCTCAGCCTCTGGATCCTTATCTCCGATGGGGATAATAGTGGCTTCTTGCAGGGGCCTGGCTACTGAGAAGATTACAGGAGTGAACTGAATGAAGGAAGTTGTTAGCAAACACAGGTTTGCCTGAGGAGTCTTTGTTACAGGCACAGAAATATGTGTGACTCATAACTAAAAAGGGAACTGGAAAGGCAAGGTCATATTCTACAATAACCTTAAAGTTAGGATGTCATTGGGGATTTTTTTTGTTTTGTTTTTAAATATTTTTTAATTACATGCATATGTTTGTGCCTATGGGTGTGTGCACATGATTGCAATGCCTGTGGAGGCTGACATTATTATATTATATTATATTATATTATATATTATGCTATTAGCAGCCAGAAAGGGGTATTGGGAACTGAACTCGCATCTCTCCAGGGACCCTCAGCTTGGATATTTTTTTTTAAGTTAGGATCTCACTTGTGTGCCCTGGTGGGCCTGAAAGGCACTATGCTGGCCTGTAGCTCAAATATCTGCTTTCCTCTGCTTCTAAAGCACTGGGATTAAAGGCTTAGGGCACTATGTCTGACCTCTCCAGCCTGCCTTTTAAAAAATATGTTTTTGAGTTAGGCACAGTGGTGCAAACCTTTAATCACAGCACTTAGGGGACAGAGAAAGGTGGATCTCTATGAGTTAGGAGCTCACCTGGTCTATATGGTGAGTTCCAGGCCAGCCAAAAGTGACTATGTCTCATAAACAAAACCAAACACACACACACACACACACACACCTTATTCAAAAAGCATGGTGCACGCCTTTGCTCCCAGCACTCGTGAGGCGGAGGCAGGTGAATCTATGAGTTCGAGGCCAGCCTGGTCTGCAGAGTGAGTTCCAGGACAGCCAAGGATACAGAGAAACCCTGTTTAAAAAATTAAGACAATTTTTTACATCTGTCTGTTTTGTAAGTGTGTCTGGGGCGGGGGAGGGGAGGCGTGTGCACATATGAAGGTTCGAGGACAATTCATGGGAGTCATCCTCTCCTACCCTGCCTTTCTTCAGGCCCAGCAGCGAGCACCTTTCCCCAGTGATTTGTCCCACCAACCATCATTGGGGATTCTAAGAGTTAAGGCAATGGGGAATAGTCTTGATACTAATACTAGCTTGCAAGGCCTGGAAAGGCTGGTGCATAGCCAGTCAAATCCTGCCCCAAGCGTGCCGGAATCACCTGGTGAGTGTTTTAGATTGCAGGTCTCCACCCCAAAGCTCTTGAATCAGAATCAGGAATGATAAATGCGCCCTTCCAAAAGCTGCCCCTGTGGCTTTGATAGTCAGCAAGGATTGAGCACCGAGGGTCGGTCGGGCGCGCCACACTGAGAACTCCTCAGCATTTTTGATAAAAGGCACTCTCAGCACTTTCCCTGCGGTCTGCCGGGGATAAACCGGTACCACTCAGACAATAGGAGTGGGAAGGAGCCGACCACACCAGCCTTCCCACCTGCTTTGCATCCTGGAGTATTTTCCCAGGTCCTACTGTGGCCATTTAAATGCTAATATGTAGTTAAGCACTGCCATTTTTTTTTTTATTAGCAATCTGAGAGAATGATGTTTATGAGGGCCTAATTCTCTCTAGCTTTCTCTATGGTTAGAGAGTCACATGTTAAACTCTTTGACCTTTCAAACTCAAAAAAAAAAAAAAAAACTTTTGTTATTTTCTCAGCAGATCTCGCCTTCACTGCTGAACCCGAGCTTTGTCATTTCAAAGTGCTGAGTCACCTCGTCCTCTCAGGGTCAGACACTTTCACGCAGGAAACGTCCTGCAGAGCACCACAGCGGGAGCACCGAGCTGGGATGTCCCTATTTGAATGACAAGATGGGAGAAGAGACAGCGCATATTTATGTGCTAACTTAATTTTCCTCATAAGCTGGTGTTTAAGAGACTTCTGATAGCAGAAATCAGCTTTCTGGTTGGTAGTTTTGTTGGACAGTATTTTCTTCCCATGGCTGGAGATGACTCAGTAGTTAAGCGTCAGTTGCTCTTCCAGAACAGCAAGGTTCAGTTCGCAGCAGGCACACACACGCGCGCACACACACACACACACACACACACGCACACGCACACGCACACGCACACACGCACACACACACACGCGCACACACACACACACACACGCGCGCGCGCGCACACACACACACGCACACACACACACACACGCACACACGCGCGCGCGCGCACACACACACACGCACACACACACACACACACACGCGCACACACACACACACACGCACGCACACACACACACACGCACACACACACACACGCGCGCGCGCGCGCACACACACACACACACACGCGCGCGCGCACACACACGCGCGCACACACACACACACACACACACACACACACACACGCCGGGGGCTCACAACTGTAGCTCCAGGCGGCAAGTTTTCTGGCACTAGGCATGCATGTGTGCACAGACGAATGTGCATGGAACACACCCATGTACTGCTCCTGTGAAATGGACATGAATGTCAAAGTGTTGTCTAGTGGTGTTTACAGGGGAAGATGATCTCCACTTATTATTTTTAAATCGCTTGATTCTCAATTTAGTTTAAAAAAAACTAATAAGAAAAAAATACAAGAATAAACTAGATCTTAAACCAGCTCAACTTTTAGGACATCTGCTTTTGTATTTTGAACATGTCGTCCAGTGTACCGGAAATATAACTGCTGTATTAATGAGGGGAAGTGGGTAGTGGACAGCTGGGGAGGGAGGGAGGACAAGAAATCCTACAGTTTAGGATTTGGGGGGAATGTAGAGAGCATAAACACACAAGATTGAGCAACCTGGCCAGGTTGGGTAGCACATGCCTTTAATTCTAGCACTTGGAGGCAGAGGCAGGTGGATCTCTTGAGTTCCAGGACAGCTGGAGTTTCCCAGAGAAACCCTGACTCGAGAAAAAAACAAAACCAAGAAAAGACGGAACAATTTGTATATAGAATGGCTTTACTGTTCTTTTAACAGAAAACTGTCCCCCATCATTTGGGGGTCCTCCAACAGGAAGTGGCTTGATCTTTCCACAGGGTGGTAATTTATTCTAGAACCGATGTGCTGGCGTTTGCTACTGGCAAGTGATTTGTGTCTCACTCCATCCTTACCTGCCCTGTAAAGGGGGAACTGTTGTTTTTTAGTCTCCTGGAGCAGCTGCGCCTTCCTACAGCGCTCAGAGTTGAGGAAGCTTAAGAAGCTGAGACCAGAGAGGGCGACGCGCTTCTGGTGACTAAGCACTCTAGAGGCTGCCTCCACACTTATAAAAGTGACCAGTCACCAACAAGTCATCTTAAGTACAGGAAGAATGCCAGCAGCTGAATGAAATTCTTGCTTTCCCTGGTGAACAATGAAGGGGAAGGGAGTGGAGTGTGGTGAAAGAGAGGGCAGAAAGGCTGCCAGTGTATTCTTCATCCCTGCCCCACCGCCACCCCTCAGCACAGAGGGACCCGGAAAGATTTCAAATCTTTCCTTTAAGGACAAAATGAAGCCGGGCGTGGTGGCGCACGCCTTTAATCCCAGCACTCCGGAGGCAGAGGCAGGTGGATTTCTGAGTTCGAGGCCAGCCTGGTCTACAAAGTGAGTGCCAGGACATCCAGGGCTACACAGAGAAACCCTGTCTCGAAAAACCAAAAAAAAAAAAAAAAGGACAAAATGAAATGACTTAGCCACCTATCATGGTCTTTACTGAGTTATATCGATGGATATAAGATAATTTGGCATCTAAAAAACAAAGACAGGGCCAGTAAAATGGCTCAGTGGGTAAAGGTGCCCACTGCCAAGCCGGAACACCTGGGTTTGGTCCTTGGAACTCACACGGTGGGGAGAACAGATCCCTTCATGCTGTGTTAGGAAAACATGCATGTTAGGAAAACACTTCCAGCCCCCTGAACTAACTTTTTCTATTCTGTACTCTGCCTGTGACTAGACCTGGGAGGAGAGAACAAGGACCTTCCTGAGGCAGGACAAGGACCCAGAACTACCCAGAATGCAGCAGGGCGGCCCCGCACGACTGAGCTCTGATCCTAACCTGCAAAGGGAATTTTCAATTTCCACTTCCTGAGAAGGTCAGGTAGGAATAGCTCAGAGGCTGAGCACTGGGGGGCACATTGTACAGGACTGGGGGGGGGGGTGCTCTGGGGCTTGGGGTCACAAGCTTGAAAGATGAGACTAGAACAGAGATATGAATCGGCCAAGTGAGGCAGCCTTTGGAAGACCCTGGAAGAGGAGACAAGGAAACAGTTAAAGACATTGCCTCTGGCAAAACTTAGGAAGGGCCAGGCAGTCTTGTGGCTGAGCCCAGTAACTGAGGCCCAGGAGGTGAGGGGTCAAGCTGGTTAGGGCAGAGTTTCCTGCCAGAAGCCAGGGCTTACAGGTGCTGGGTGAAGACTATACACTGTACTATAACTGCCCCACTGCTAGTACTGTTTTAGGGACTTTGCATTCAAAAAAGAAAAAAAAAAAAAAAGCATCGATTAGAGGCTGGAGCGAGACTGCTCAGTGCTTAGGAGCTCTTGTTGCTCCTATAGAGAGCCTGAGTTCAGTTACCAGGACCCACATGATGGCTCATGGCAATCCACAACTCCAGTTCCAGGCAGTTCAGTGCCCTCCTTGGGTACCAGGCATGCATTTAGGCACAGAGATATGCATGCAAGCAAAGCAGCACCTACATACATAGCATAAAATAAATTTAAAAAACAACATTTATGTGTGTGTGTGTATTGTGGTGACCCCCAACCATAAAAATTATCTTCATTGCTTCTTCATAACAGTAATTTTGATACTGTTGTGAATCATAATGTAAAATTCTTTGGTGGGGGGGAGATAGAGGTTTGCAAGAGGGGTCGTGACCCACAGGTTGAGAACCACTGGACTAGCACCTCTGAAAAGAATAAAGTGTGACATGCCTGGGCAAGAGACCTGACGCCCTCCTCTAGGCTCTGGAGGCACATGCCTGGGTACCTCACCCTACAGACATGCGTTTTCTCTCTGTCTGACTGCTCTGATTACTGTGAGAACCTGGGCATGGTGGCTGATGCCCGTTTTAATATCTAAACCTGAGAGGCAGGGGCATTGTTGTGAAATCAAGGCCTACTCCTGGGCTACCCACTGAAACCCCATTTATTATTTTATTTTTTTCCCATAGACAGGGTTTCTCTGTGTAGCCTTGGCTGCCCTGAAACTCACTCTGTAGAACAGGCTGGTCTCAAACTCAGAGATCCATCTGCCTCTGCCCAGAGTGCTGGGATCAAAGGTGTACGTTACCACTAACACACCCAGTCTTGTTTAACTTTGTAGATAATTTTCCTGCATGTATGTCTGTGTATACTTAGTTCCTATGGAGGTTAGAAGAGGGTATCTGATCCCCTGGAACAAGAGTCACAGACAGTTGTATGGTTGTGAGCTACCATATGGATGCTAGAAATAGAATCCAGGTCCTCTGGAAAAGCAGCCAGTGTTCTTAACCGCTGGGTCACCTCTTGACCCTGAGTCCGTACTTAGAACAATCTAGACTGAAACCACTATTCTCTCCTCACACTGCCACCAAAAGCAAATAAGAAAATGAGATATTGGAGAAACCCAGAAAAAAGGGTGATGACTTGGGCTCAGGACAACTAGGGCAGATTCTGGACCTGCAGAATTGAGAGGAAAGAACACGTGGAGAATGGACTCTAGTTCTGGCTTTAAGCATTTGGTTTGACAGGAACAGCCAGAGCTCTTGCCTACTTGTATCCCCTCCGTATCCATGGAGACCAGTGCAAGGAGATGGGAGGGCTGATGTCATGACACATGTTAGAAACCACCAGTGAATAAATATTTAAAGCCTGAGACAGTGATCCTGAAGGGAGTGCTTGCTGCTCGATAAGAGCGAGGTCAAAGAGCAGAGCCCCGAGGCTCAAACACCAGTGCTCAAAGCTCTGGAAGAGGCAGGATCAGCGAGTGCTCTTGAGGCGAGGAATTCAACAGCCATTTTGGAGGTTTCCCTCAGGCTGACGGAGGAAGAATTCTAGCTGAGGAAAAGAATAAACTTAAGGGCTGGAGAGATGGCTCAGTGGTTAAGAGCACTGGCTGCTCTTCCAGAGGTTCAATTCCCAGCAACCACATGGTGGCTCACAACCATCTGTAATTGGATATGATGCCCTCTTCTGGTGTGTCAGCAACAGCATGCTCATAGATAGATAGATAGATAGATAGATAGATAGATAGATAGATAGATAGATAGATACATACATACATACATAGATAGATACATAGATAGATAGATACATAGATAGATACATAGATACATAGATACATAGATAGATAAACTTAAGGATCCAGAGCTGGGAAAGCCTTCTGTACCTGGCAACTGAAAACTGGGAGTTCATTTCCTGATGAAGGTAAGGATGATGCTGGCTACAACTTACTGACGCCTTTGCTTTAATGTTTTCTGCCCAGCTCCTCTGCAGTGTCTGCCACAGTTGCGCGTTGTTCAGTTAAGTATGTGACAAGGCTTACTGAGGTCTTCAGCTTACCGCCTGCTAACATTATGCATATTATCTCAGTCTTTACTCAGTATGTTTTAAGAAATACAGGCGGGGCTGGTGAGATGGCTCAGCAGGTAAGAGCACCCGACTGCTCTTCCAAAGGTCCGGAGTTCAAATCCCAGCAACCACATGGTGGCTCACAACCATCCGTAACAAGATCTGACTCCCTCTTCTGGAGTGTCTGAAGACAGCTACAGTGTACTTACATATAATCAATAAATAAATATATATTAAAAAAAAAAAGAAATACAGGCATTTAGGGGCCTGGGAAGATGACTCAGTGAGTAGGGCTTGTCCCAAGAGCAGGAAGATCTGAGAATGTACATAAAAAGAGGCACTGTGCTTTGAAATCCCTATGTCTCCTGGACACAGAAGACTGTTCAGAAACTCCATGGCCAGCTAACCTGGTGTACATGGTGCTGCCAGAAACAGCGAAGAGACCTGGCTTTAAACAAGGTAGAAGACGAAGGCTGATATCCAAGTTACCCTCTGACACACACACGCACACGCATATGTGAATACATCCTATATTCATCTACATAGACAAGGAGAGAGAAATGCTGCAATATTATCCTCAACAAGCGAAGAAAGTATTGGTCAGAAGGGTGGAGAATTTAACTCAAGATTACTTTGTTACTTTGTGAGGTGGATGTCTGTGAGTCTGAGGCCAGCCTGGTCTACATAGTGAGTTTTAGGCCTACCAGGGCTACATAGTATGATACTGTCTTTAAAAAGTAAGTAAAAAGAGTCTACCTTTAACCTAGTCGGCCTCACTTAACATCTACCATTTTAACTCCAGACTGTGCTGTCTCTTAGAGGCTGGCACTTCTTTAGACCCCATGTGGTTTTCCTGGAAAGGCCCTGACCCCATCCTTTCCCAGAGGAGGGATGGTGCCTACTGGGGTTAAGGCGGTTCTGTGGCCTTAGCTGGGATACTGGCCTCCTGGATAGGCTTGGATAAGATGGTGATCTGGGAGCAGGCTGGTGAGTAGAGTTAACCAGAGGCTTGCTGAAGGTCTTTGTGTGCCTTGGGCTATGTCAGGTAGTTGAAGTAATTAAATGGGCAGTTCTGGTGAAGGAAGCAACTTTCAGCTCTCCATTGTCCAGAGAGACTTCCTTTGTGTGAAATGAAACCTTGTCTTCACACCGCACAGTAACTAACTCTTACCTACTTCTTACCCGGAAGGACATTCAGCTTGTCCCTTTTCAAGTCAGGCACCCATCGGAAGAGGTGATGTTGCAGTGCCTTGTGAAGGTTGAGACTTGCAAAGAGGTTAAGCAGTCCGCTCTGATTCTTCCATTCCTCCCCATATTCTTTAGGAGAGAACTCAATGTCTAAATGATGACATTTGTAAATGAAATTTCTGACACAGTTATACTAAATGGTTCCTAATAATCTCCCCGGGGACCCAGGCACTCACCATAAGAAATGTGCTGAATCCAGTTTAAGCCCATGAAAGAATGAGTTTCTCAGGCTCGAGGGATGGCTCAGTCTGCAAAGGCTCTTGTTGTGCAAACCTGGTGACCCGAGTTCAACTCCCAGAGACCACATAGAGAAGGAAGAAGCTCTGAGGTGAGGTTAGCTCTCCTCTGACCTCCATGTGCATGCCGTGTGGCACAAGCACCCCCCCCCCCAACACACACACATCATGCACAAACACACAATAAAGCCTTAACTAAAAAAGAGTATTTCTCATGTGGGAGGGGGAGGCAGGTGGGTCTCTGTAAGTTCAAAGCCAGCCTGGCCTACGTAGAGACCCTGTTCCAAACAAACAAATGAGTGTTTTCTCAATAAGCTTTCATACTGCTTTCTTTCTAATACGCATACACACACATGTATGTATGTATGTATGTATGTATGTATGTATGTGTAGTGTGTACTTTGATGCCAGTGATAAAACCCAGGACCTTGTTCATGCTGAGAAACTTGATACCTGTGAGTCTCACTCCCAGCAGTTATCAGACTTTGTGATATGTTTCTGATGCTTTGATTAATTGATTAATTGTGTACTACTAATAGTGGGAGTTTACTATGAATGGAACATTTTTCTGTGTATTTAGGATTATGGTTACAAATATATATATATATGCAAATGCATTTGTAAGAGCCACCAGTACTTTTAACCACTGAGTCATCTCTCAAGCCCCCTGTATTTTTGAAATAGGGTCTTACTCTGTAATTAGGACAACCTGAAACTCACAGTGTAGCTCAGAGTGACCTCGAACTGCTTCAACCTCCAGAGTGCTTGTATTTCTGGCACTACCTGCCACACCTAGATTTTTATTTTAAAATTTTATTCATGTTCATAGTTGGTGGGTTTGGTTTCGTTATAGTTTTGGTTTGGGTTTTAGAAACTTGCCATGTATCTCAGGCTGATAGTTGCAGAATTCTTTCTCCTGCTTAGCACGTCCTCAGTGCTTAGACAGCACGCACTACTACACCTAACCAAAGAAAAGCTTTGTGAGAAAATTATCCATAAAGTATCATTAAATTTTTAATTGATTATTAGTGTGTATGTGTGATATGTGTGTTTGTGAGCGTGAGCCTGTACGTGCAGCGTCATACATGTAGAAGTCAGAGGACAACCTTCCCGTCATAAAGAGGCAGGGTCTCGTGTTTCTGGGGTGTTACAGTACCTACTCCAGGCTAGCTGGACAATTGTGTCTCAGTCTGCCATCTGCCTAGGAGTGCTGAGAGGATGGGCGTCTGCTATGGCATCTGGCACTTTTATGGGGTTCCAGGAATGGAATTCTGGCCCTTGAGTTTACACATAAGCACTGGCTAAATCATCCATCCATCTAAGTATGTATGTATGTATGTATGTATGTAAGTATCTATCTATCTATCTATCTATCTATCTATCTATCTATCTATCTATCATCACCTGTTTCTCTGTCTGTCTGTCTTTTGAGACAGTCTCCTGTAGCTCAACCTGGCCTGGAATTCTCTATGTAGCTGCAAGTGATCCTGACCTTCTGAGTCTTCTCCACCTTCTAGTACTAGGATTGCAGTGTGTGCACCGCCATCACTCAATTATGAGGTGCTGGGAATCAGTCGGGGTTTTATGCATGCCAGGCATCCACTTCAAATATACATATAAATAAAATATAAACACACATATACATTGTCTTAAGAAGGTAGAACATAGATGTAAAGGGCAGGTAGTGTGGTAACTCCAGGAAGTGGTATAAAGGGTGTGCTATGCCGACCATCATGTGAACATGTTTGCAGGTCAAAGGTGAAAATACTGGTGCAGGAGGGTGAATGGGGGCGAAAGGTGCCCATTTCTGCATGCAAAATGTGCTGTCAGGCTCAGAATCCTTGCTGCAGAACTGTGGCCCTCTGTTCCAGCCAGCTGGGAATTTTACTCAGTGGTTGTGCAGGAATTTTACAGGAATGTCTCATTCAGGCAGTGAGCCACTATTTTCTGACACACAGTTTCCAAAACTGCTTATTTCTACATAGCTTTTTTTTTTTTTTTAATGTTGCAGATGTTTAAACCTCAGACAGGATGGGGCTGGGGCTGGGCCAACAACTTGCTCAACATTCTTTTGAGTCTGACGGGCTGGTGGAGTGTGAGCGTGGCTCCTAAATTTCTTGGGTAGGACTGAAGAAGCACTTTTAAGGTAAACTATTTTCCCTGGTGTTCATTCTTGAGGAGGATGCAGGCCGTTACTAACTGGTTCGCCTCAAATCTGAAGAGGCCTCCCCCCGACCCCCCATAGGGGAAGGTGGAGGAGTTGCCTCATTTCCAGCTGCTGCAGAAGGGAGGAGGGCTTGGGTGTGTGTCCAGCTGCGGGGCTCAGGTACAGATGGTCCAGTGTGCGCTGGGAGGACTCGAGGAATGGCCCAGCAGGCAAGGCTCTCTCCTTCTCCACAGATGCTTCACTGTTACTCCAGCTTGCTCCCATTTATTTCTTTATTTTTACGATCTTATGAAATTCCATCGACCAGACCTGGAGCAATAATAAGAGAAGAAAGGAAGTATTTGGAAATATTAAGAGAGACCCATGGTTGGGCTGGAACATCTTGCATTAGTCACTGCTGCTGTGGGAAGCCAAAGACTGTGAAAGGATATCTTTTTACATGTCTTACATATTTAGAGACGCTGCCCTTTCGAGATCCCATTGCGCATATCAACGGGGTTGCTGGGGAACTGGCTCTGTCTTCCAGATATCCCCAGTGTGTGTGTGTGTGTGTGTGTGTGTGTGTGTGTGTGTACTTCTGGTTAAGTTCTTATGCTAATGCTTTGAGGAACTGACTACGTTATCCTGTAGCCAGGGAGGGATGTGGTTCCAGCTTCATGTGCTTAAAGATCCTCTGCCATCAATGAGCCATTTTCCAAGATCATTTCCAAAATCACACCAAGATTTGGTGTGAGCCCTCCGTAAAAGAAAGGCTTTGCATTTGAGTCTGTGTTCATATCTAATGTTGCTACGCTGGGGCTTTCTTAGCCTGTATCTTTCATACACAGATTTAGCCAACAAGGTTTAAAAATATAGCCAGACTCACATACTTAACATACACAGATTCTCTTCCTTGCTTTTAAAACACGGGAATAGCTATGTGTAGACTCTTGCATTGTATGAGGTATTTTAAGTTAACTGGATATGACAAAGGGTACAGGTGGGTGGGTCCAAGTTCAAGTTAAATACTGTGTGGTTTCATACAAAGGATTTGAGCTTCCATTCGTCTGACTTCTTTGGGAGTCCTGGAGCCAGCCCCATACAGATACCCAGGAACAGCTGTGGTGGTGTATTAAGACCGTACCTGTGAACAGAAAGATATATGAGCCCAGTCCCTTTAAACAGCTGCCCTTATCCAGGTGTCTGTGGGCCCTGGTCCATGACTGAATTTTTGGGACCCTGTGGACTCAGGAGGGAAGAGGCTATGTTTTCCCTGCCCTCTGACTGCAGCGTGGTATAAACTTCATTCAGGAATGGCGACAAAGCTTAGGGATGTTAGCTGTACCCTGTACCCGGGAAGAGTCACACATTTTCAAATTATACTACAGATGGCTTATGGACTCTGTCCCCCTCCCAGGCTCCTACTTATTTGTTATAAATAACAAATGCAGCCGGGTATGGTGGTGCACACCTTTAATCCCAGCACTTGGGAGGCAGAGGCAGGCGGATTTCTGAGTTCGAGGCCAGCCTGGTCTACAGAGTGAGTTCCAGGACAGTCAGGGCTACACAGAGAAACCCTGTCTCAAAAACAAACAAACAAACAAACAAACAACCCCAAAAACCCCAAAACAAATGCATTTGTTATTAAAAAAAAAGTCATATGTTTTGAAAGGTGTTCGAAATATAAAACTCATAAAAGGGGCGGAGTTTTTGACGATTACAGAAGGGGCATAGTGATGACAGATTGCTGAGAAGCAGGAATCTGCGTGAGGCTGGAGCAATCTCCAGCACAGCCTGCTCTTAGCCTCAGGGCTAAATCTGAGCACATTTGAGAATATTTTGGACCTGAAAGGAGGTTGGGCATGAAAATAACCACTGTGTCTAACCAAGCTTTTGAAACCACAGGCTGATGGGAAGACACTGCCTGGTCAAGTGTTCCGGATGCAGTCGTGTGTCATCTGTTTTCCCGACACCCTTCTTACTTGGTAGATAAGGGGCAAACTTATTTTCCATGTTGCAAAAATAGGAAATGAGGTATAGGGAGTCTGGGAGAATTATTACCCAAGATCGCAGTGAGTCAGAGGCTTTTTGAGTACCACAGAAGCCCTGGCTCCCTCCCTGATCATGACCCCAGATTTGCTGTGTGCAGGCCTTGCGGTTTTAGAGGAAAATGTAGTAATTTCACTTTCACTTTTGTTCCTGTTTGGTTACGGTACAATCTTCAGTTTAGGCAAATAAAGAAATCGTTTTTACCCCCCCACACACACACCCCCCCACACACACCACACACACACACAAACACACACACACACACACACACACACACACTATGGCCTTCTTTTTGAGACAAAGCCTCACTATGTAACCCCTGGTTGGTTAGTTTTGAACTCTCTGTAGAAAGTGGATTGGACTTGAACTCACAAAGATCTTCTGCCTCCTGAATGCTGGCATTAGAGGCATGTGTCAACACACCATGGTTTTGGTTTTGAGACAGGGCCTCCTGTAGGCCAAGCTGACTTCTAGCCAGCTGTGAGATCCTGAGCTGATCAACTTCCTCTGACCTCCTAAGGCTACATTTACAGTCAGCCTAGTTTCTGCCTGCATGCTGGGGACTGATCCCAGATCTTTCTCTCTCTCTCTCTCTCTCTCTCTCTCTCTCTCTCTCTCTCTCTCTCTCTCTCTCTGTGTGTGTGTAAGAACTCTATTAACTGAGCTATATTCAGCCCCAAGTAAAGCAGGGTTTTTTGTTTGTTTGTTTGTTTGTTTGTTTTGTTTTCAGGGTTTTTTTTTTTTTCAGGGTTTTTTTTTTTTTTTTTTTTTTCTTTTTAGGAATTTCTTCTTTGGGGGGAAATATTGTTGACGATTCAGTTGAATCTAATTAATACCTGTTTGTTGCAAGCCTCTTTTCTAGCCAGCGAGGAGACACTGAGTGATTTAACCCCAAGGTTACTGTGGAGCATGGGACTAAAGGACCAAACTAAACTTGATTTTATAAGCTTTCAGAGGTCCTGGTGAGTTATTCACTGCTTCTATAAGGAAGGATACGTAGGCTTTTGCAGAGTTCAACCTGTTTGGGACCCACCCTAGCTGAGTTGCAGGATTGATTTAGGCAGAGTATTTTTGGCATGGAACAAAAACAGTAAAATTCCCTGAAAGAACACAAAGCTGTTGTGGCCACAGGGTAGAAAGAGAGATTGAGATTAAATCCAAGCAGGTCAGAGGATTTGGTGTCTGGCAGGTTGGCCAGTGTCCCTGGATATAAACCTGGGGCGTCGGCTGGGTATTAATCTATGGGTGGTAGTATTGTAGGCAGAGAGAAAAGTCAGGGCAAGCTAGACCAGGCCAGGCCAGGGAGCATAACAAACAGGAACAGGCCATTGCATCTGAGGCCAGTTTCTCTGGACATGGGGTCGAAGAAGAGGAATGATCAGAAAGAACTCTTACCCAGAGATGGGCAGGGTCTGGTGCTAGTGCTATTGAGATGAGTGAGTAGTCTTCTAGAAAATTCTTCCAGGCAGATATTCTGCAGTTCCATTAATCGGTTTTTTTTTTTTTTTTTTTTTAGATAGAAGCCTTCAGCTTGAGCTGGAGAGATGGCTCAGAGGGTAAGAGCACTGACTGCTCTTCCAGAGATCCTGAGTTCAATTCCCAGCAACCACATGGTGGCTCACAACCATCTGTAATAGGATCCGATGGCCTCTTCTAGTGTGCATGAAGAGAGCGACAGTGTACTCAGATACATAAAAAAAGTAAAATGAATCTTTTAAAAAAGAAAAAAAAAAAGAAGAAGAAGAAGCCTTCAGCTTGATACCATCTGAGGCTACAAAACCCTTTTGCTGGTCAGCACTTTTTCTCTGTCTCCCAGCTCTAACCCTCCAACCCCACCTTTTAAAGAGTCACAAGGGCTTGCTGATTCTATTAGAACTCTTTAGAAGTTGGTTTCTGGGGCTGGAGAGATGTCTCAGTGGTTAAGAGTGCATACTGCTCTTGCAGAGGACCTCCGTTCGATTCCCAGGACCCATATCAAGTGGCTCACAACTCCCTGTACCTTCAGCTCCAGGAGGACCGGAAACCCTTGGTGTCCCTGTACTTACATCCACGCCCTCCCTCCACAGATGCACATCGTTTAAAAAATTAAAATAATTTCGAATTTTGTTTTTGTTTTTGTGGGCCACCACTGCCCAGCTAAATGCTAAATTTTTATTTGTTTGTTTGTTTGTTTTAAGGTTAATTTTCTTCACATGGAGGTGAAGTTACTGGGTCAATGCATATAAATTTAGAAGGCAGAGTAGGTAGGTATCAGTAATTGCTTGCGCCATTGAATTATTATTTTTTTTTTTTTTTGGTTTTTCGAGGCAGGGTTTCTCTGTGTAGCCTTGGCTGTCCTGGAACTCACATTGTAGACCAGGCTGTCCTCGAACTCAGAAATCCACCTACCTCTGCCTCCCGAGTGCTGGGATTAAAGGCATGCACCACCACGCCCGGCACGCCATTGAATTCTTTGTGTTGTATATTGTTTTCCTGCCAACAAACTCTGTGATTGTAATGCTCTAAGAGACAAACACTATACAGTCACATCATGCGATAGGTTTCACATGGGAGGTTTATTGAGGATGGGGTATACAGAGGCTGGCTCTGGGCGAGGGTGGAGGGAAGAAGAGAACAGGGAGAGTGGCGGGGGTGTAAAACATACACAGAGGGAGGATATGTGACTCTGTAACACTGGGGATGTGTCAAATCTTGGCAGCTAGTGATGACATCTGCTGTCACCAGGTCCCTGGGGGCAGGTGGTGGAGATACCTGGTCACCAGCAGTGATTTCTCCCTAGCTTGGTTCTTTTTTTATATATAAAAGCTCCCCTAGTCAACGCTTCTTTGGAGCCTGCCTCCCTCCCTTCCTTCCTTCCTTCCTTCCTTCCTTCCTTCCTTCCTTCCTTCCTTCCTTCCTTCCATTATTTATTTTTGTTTATGTACATTGGTAACTTGCCAACACACATGTCTGTATAAGAGTGTCAGATAACAGGAGTTAATGACAGTTGTGAGCCACTGTGTGGATGTTGGGAATTGAACCTGGCTCCTTTGGAAGAGCAGCAGTGCTCTTGACTGCTGAGCCATCTCTCTGGCTCTTTGGGAGCCTTTTCTTAAAAGTAAAATAGTAAGCCCTTGAGAGGCTAACGTAGGAGATCAGGGCTAGCTTGAACCATATAGCAAGACTCTGTCTCAACCCCTGCCTTACACACAAGGTTCATGGGCCCATTACTGGGTTTGACATTATTAACTATAATATTGTGTGTGGCCACAGCTTGTCACATAACGATGAGCATCTTCATTTTACAGATGTGGAAACTCAGAGAGGATGCCACTATTTTGAACTATTTTGAAGGCACAGCCACCAGAGCTTTGGGTGAGTGACTCTATGCTCATAGGCCCAAATGTGTCTTCACCCCCTCTCACTCGCTGAGCTGTACAGTTTCCCATTACCCAACATGCACTTCTGTTAGCAGCTGACTCTTTCCTAAACCTGCTCCTCCAGGGACTTAGCTAGACAACCAGCTTTTCAGTTTCTTCCTTATTTTCCTACCTAACTTTATTAAATTAAATTGTTTATTTTTTGAGACAGGGTCTTACCTTGTAGCCCTGAATGACTTGGAACTTGCTGTGTAGACCAGGTTGGCTTTGAACTCACAATTATCCATCTGCCTCTGTTCCCAAATGCTGGGATTAACAGTCACACATACCTAGTCTTCCTTACTAGCTTTCTAATTTCAGGAAATGTCTCTTGGGACTCAGTCTATCAAGACAGGGATTTATATGAGTACATTGTATCTGTCTTCATACACACCAGAAGAGGGCATCAGAACCCATTACAGATGGTTGTGAGCCATCATGTGGTTGCTGGGAATTGAACTCAAGACTTCTGGAAGAGCTCTGAGCCATTTCTCCAACCCTCTCCCTCTGAGTTTTATTTATTTATTTTTTAAAGATTTATTTATTTATTTATTATATGTAAGTACACTGTAGCTGTCTTCAGACACTCCAGAAGAGGGAGTCAGATCTCATTACGGATGGTTGTGAGCCACCATGTGGTTGCTGGGATTTGAACTCCGGACCTTCGGAAGAGCAGTCGGGTGCTCTTATCCACTGAGCCATCTCACCAGCCCCTCCCTCTGAGTTTTAAATGTCAACTTGATATAATATAGAATGTCTGAGAGTCCTAATGAGGAAGTGTCTCAATCAGAAGAGTCTATGGTGTATCATATATATGTGTGTGTGCGCATATACACACATATAACATATATGTTTATGTATGTACAATATACAAATATGTATATATACACACATACATACATATATGTCATAACACATACACATGACTTATTTTTTGTCTTTGAATGTTTTGCTTCCATGTGTACAACGCCCTGGAAGGTCAGAAGAAGTCCTTGGAACTGGAATTACAGGTGGCTGTGAGCCTCCAGGTAGGTGCTGGAGCCTCACGCAGCCTGTGTCCTCTGTAGGAGCTCTAAGGAATGCTCTTTCCTGCTGAGCCATCTGTCCAGCCCTGATTGTCCTAGTTGTTAATTGAGGAAGGAAGACCCACCCTGAGGGAGGGCTGAGCCAGTCCCCAGGCTGCTCCCTGAATGGTATGTAGAGGAGGAGAGCCAGCTAAGCACTGACCAATGAGGGTATGCACATTTTCTTTGGTCTTTGTTTTGAATGTGGTGTAGCTGGCTGCTTCAATTCCTGACTTGATTTCCTCAAAAGGATAGGCTGTAACCCAGAATGGTAAACTGCCTTTTTTTTTTGGGGGGGGGACGGACGGACAGGGTATTTTATCACAGCAACAGAAATGAAACCAAAACAACTTCCACAATAAAATTCTTGAGTTTCTTGGGGCCAAGAAGATGGCACGATAAGATAAAGACACTGGCCAAGCATGACCTCCAGAGTTTGACCCTTGCATAAAGGATAAATTTAATTCCTTCAGTTGTCCTCTGACCTCCACATGCGTCCTGTAACATGGGTGTATGCATACACATAAACACACATCCACACGTTAAATAAATAAAATATAATAACAGTTCCTTTCTTACTTCGTTTCTCTGTATTCTGACTGCGGTCACTCTTCCCTTTGTCCCTGTCTCCACTCAGGCATGCTTCTTCCCCATGGGCCCTAAACTGACTATTAGGCTGTGGCCCTGAACTTCCTTCGTCTTCTCTCCATCTCACCCATTTCTCTTTTCTTATTTCTTTTTGCTTGGGGTCTCATTTGTGTGGTCCTAGCTAGCTGGCCTGGAATTCCATTTGTAGGCCAGGCTGGTCTTGAACTCATAGACATCCCCACTCCCTCTGCCTCTTGAGTGTGGGGTTAAATGAATGCTGCTCCTCTACTTACCCACCCACTTCTCTGGACCACCTGTTATTATTTTCCAGGGCTTGGCTTAGTGGCAGGAGCCAGGGGTGCCCTTCCTTTGCTCCCAGCCTACCTCCCGCATGCCCAGCTTGGTTGGAAGAGTTATCAGAGCCTATGCTAATCGGCTCATTACTTCCTTGCTTTTCCATTTCCCTGATTTAGGAATTTTAAAGCCACGGCTTAAGCTCTGTAAGCCTGCATACTAAGATGGTGAGCAGGGTTTATAGCAGCCGCAGCCAGAGGCTGAATGAGCTGCAGTGTTTCTCTCAGGCCTGGGGCACACAGTCGCTGTCTTGTCTGTCACAGCTCAAATGAATGGAAGACTCTTGCAGACTAAATTACTAAGTATGTGTTATACTCTTGCTTCATGATTGTTTACATTTATCTTTTATTTAGTGAAATCTAACAGCTGATCTGCCTGGAAAACTATTCATCAGTAAAGCTGATAGGAAGGATTTGTGGTTTAAATTTATTTATTTATTTATTTGGTTTTCCCAGATAGGATTTCACTGTGTGTAGTCTTGGCTGTGCTAGGACTAACTCTATAGACCAGACTGGCCTTGAATTTAGAGGTCCACCTGCCTCTGCCGACGGAGTGCTGGGATTAAAGACGTGCACCACCAATGTTCGGCTGTAGTTTAAAATTTCAAAGATGAAGCCTGGCAGTGGTAGCTCATGGCTTTAATCCCAGCACTTGAGAGGCAGAGGCAGGTGAATTTCTGAATTCAAGGCCAGTCTGGTCTACAGAGTGAGTTCCAGGACAGCCAGGACTACACAGAGAAAGAAACCCTGTCTCGAAAAAAGAAAAGAAAAGAAAAAGAAAACAAAAATCATATTTCATGTGTTTTGTCTTCTAAGAAGCTCCCCTTCACGTTGTGTGTCTCTAATCTAACAAACATGTCTCTTGTTTTGTGCTTCCTTACTCACAAGTGAAGTGCAGTCCTAATCATGGAACAGAATAGCTTCATCTAAGCGCCCTCCTCAGACCCAGGGCTGGGGACTAAGTGGCAGGATGCTCGCCAAGCGTGCACGGGGCACTGCATTTGTCCCCCATCACTGAAGACCAAACCACAAGCCGCATTTGTATACATATGATTTGCTTCTTCCTTTAGAGTTCTATATAGTTCACGTGATCGCTTTTGCTATAATTTATACTGTGCTCTCTGCAGGCCTCTGGGAATCTTCCCTTCCTTGAATTTTTCCCCCCTCTGTGTAACTAGGAACTTACAATTCTGATTATTAATATACAATGGAATATCAGCATTTATCTGTGTGTTTGTAGGGATATGGGTAGAAACTAGGACCTTCTACATACTAGGCAGATGTTCTACCACTGAACTATTATACTCCTAGCCCCTCAGTTCTGGCTTTCACATTTGAAGCTAAATTTATTTGTATTAGCTTCTCAAATTTTATTTTTATTTTATTATTATTATTATTATTATTATTATTATTATTTTGGTTTTTTGAGACAGGGTTTCTCTGTATAGCCCTGGCTCTCCTGGAACTCACTCTGTAGACCAGGCTGGCCTCGAACTCAGAAATCCGCCTGCCTCTGCCTCCCGAGTACTGGGATTAAAGGCGTGTGCCACCACGCCCAGCTTAAAATTTATTTTTATTGCATGTGTGTGTAAGTGTGAATGTACGCTGTGTGCATTCAGTCAGCCGTGGGCATCTCTGAAGCTGGATTTGTAGGTGGTTGGAGCTACCTAATGTGGGTGCTGGGAATTGAAGTGAGGGCCTCTGCAAGAACAAATGCTGTTAGTCACTGACTGAACTGTCTCTCCAGCCACACCCACACTGTATCACATACACAGCTGTACAAGACTATAGTGGCATTGGGGTCTATGATACTTTGCTCTGCTTCTCACTTTCAAAGACAGTGCTATCCCAAGGTTAAGGCTGAGGGCAAGGGCAGAGCCGTGGTTATTATGGTGGCAGTGCCCAATGTTGGCTGCTTTGTTTGGGGTGTGAGTTAATGCAAAGTCAGTAACCCCTTCAGCAGCCTCCACACTGTTTGCAAAGCCCACATTACAAAGTTCAGATTAGCCGTAAAAGTAATTGATCTGAACTCGGTAGGTGACCATTGGGGAAACAGTCCCAACCTGGTAACTTTTGTTAATATTGCGAGTCGGGCAGGCAAGCAGGATCATTTCCAATCACCCACCAAACCTGAGTGTCACAGCACCAGTCTGTAACCTCAGCACTCGGGAGACTGAGGCAGGAGGATTCCTATGAGTTTGAGGGTGGCTTGAGCGGCATAGTGAATGCCATCAGAAGGAGAATAGGAAGAAGGGGAGGAAGAAGAAGAGGAAGAAGACCCTGGAATGCTGCCCCATGCCTTTAATTGAGAGGCAGAGGCAGATGGATCACTGCGAGTCTGAGGCCAGTCTGGTCTACAGAGCGTGTGTTCGAGGCCAGCCAGGGCTACACAGTGAGAGCCTGCCTCAAACATACAAGAAAAAGAAGAGGCAGAAGAAGGAGAGGAGGAAGGAAAGGAAGAGGGAGAAGTCATCTTGCTGTTCATCAAACCGAGCCAGGCGCTTGGGTGAGCACCACCATTCCCCACAACCCTGATTGTTGTCTGTCCTTCCTGTCATTGAAACTGAGGTTATGAGTCGAGCAGAGGGAAGATTCGAACCTGGGACTCCTGACTCTTACCAAGTCTCAGGCTTGGAGACAAATCAAGGTTTGTGCCCTGGCTTCCGCTGCTACCAGCTGTGAGTAGAGATGGTACCCCGCTGGGATCTAGTGGATTAGATCGGATCTGGGGGCCACAGAGGAGAGAGCAGGCCTCTGACCTGGCCTCGCTGAGCCTGTAATTTGCCTGTTCCTTTTCTCTTCCCAAGGAGCCAGCTATCTTGTTTGTTTAGAACGCTAAGCTTCCTAAGGGCAGGGACAGCAGGGTTCTCTTCCGGACTGTGGCAATCAGTAGTACTTAGCAGGTCCCAGCACATAGCACATACTCAGTTGACATTTCCTTATGGTTGTATCTCCTGTCATTTCCTAAGCAGAATTTGGCTCTGGGTCAAATCTGATCACCACCTATTCTTATAAAGGTTTGTGAGCCAAGAATGGATTCTACATTTTTTGTCTGTTTGCGGCAGGGTCTCATATTATAGCCCACGGTGGTCTGGAATGTACAGCAATCCTCCTGCTCCAACTTCTTAGGTTCTAGGAGTATGTGATCTCCCAGGCCCAGCTGTCCCCCCCCCCCCCTCCCCGAGACAGGGTTTCTCTGTATAGCCCTGGCTGCCCTGGAGCTCACTTTGTAGAAGAGGCTGGCTTCGAACTCAGAAGTCCTCCTGTCTCTGCCTTCTAAGTGCTGGGATCAAAGGCGTGCGCCATCACACCCGGCTTGGTTCTTAAGTTTTTAAGTGGTTAGAAAAACCTAAGGCAGGAGAGGTAGAGTTGGGAGTGGGGGGATGACATCCTCGTGGAGACAGGGGAGTGAGGAGGAGGTATGGGATGTGGAATAGTCAGAGGGTGGACCGGGAGGGGAATAAATTTTGGAGTATAAATAAATAAATAAATAAATAAATGATTTAATAAAGAAAAGAAATCCTAAGTCTTAACATATGAGATCATTCAAACTTTGAATCTCTCTGTGTGATTCTGCATGTATATTCATTTCTGCATATATATATATATATATATATATATATACCCAAACATACACATCTATATAAATATATAAACAAATATAGTTTTACTGGCCGGCCATAGCTGCATTAGTCATTTATGTACTGTCTATGATTGCTTTCATTGTACAGAGCTGGTTGTCCTGCACCATAAACTTAACTCTCCCTCTGTGGGTGAACAGAAATGGCAGTCCCCATGCTTCTTTTTTTTTTTTTTTTTTGGTTTTTCGAGACAGGGTTTCTCTGTGTAGCCCTGGCTGTCCTGGCACTCACTTTGTAGACCAGGCTGGCCTCGAACTCAGAAATCCGCCTGCCTCTGCCTCCCGAGTGCTGGGATTAAAGGCGTGCGCCACCACGCCCGGCCCCCCCATGCTTCTTTAATCTCAGTTATTCACGGGCATACTTAACTCTCCTTCGTGCAAAGCTTTTAGTTATTCGACAAATACTTGCTGAGCACACCCCTTTTAAAACAATGTTTAACTCTGTTTGTCTCTGTGGTTAGGGAAGTGCATTCGGTGCCTGCCCTCAGCTCTCATCCTTTGGTTGTGATGGCCTTTGGTGGCTGTGTGGGGAGAAAGGGAAGAGGTCCCATCCTTGGGTGCTTAGTGCAGCCGCGGAGGCTTTGGAGGTAGGACCTGGCTCCTCAGACTGGGACACACCTCTTACTTTGTACACGCAGAGGCTTTGATCTTTGTGTCCGTGCCTCTGACCTCACCTTTGTGTCAGTGCCTCTGACCTCACTTCACATTGTAAAATGTTTCCGCAGGCGCCCTCTTTCTCCTCCAGCCAAACTTTCCATTTCCTCTGTCTTCTGTCCTAGGTGTTAAAGCTGTATTAACTAAAGGTGGGGCCAAGGGCACAGGAAAACCAGCTCTTGGCGCTTAGGGGTGTGCCCCAGAGCGAGCATACTTCAGGCTTTACATAGCCACTTTTTTTTTTTTTTTTTTTTTTTGAGATAGGGTTTGTATAGCCCTGGCTGTCCTGGAACTCTGTAGACTAGGCTGGCCTTGAACTCTGCCTCTGCCTCCCAAGTGCTGGGATTAAAGGCATGTGCCACCACTGCCTGGCTATGTAGCCAATTTAATCTGCTCTAGAAAAAACTTTCTTTCAAAAGCCAGGTACCTTTTATTCTGTTTCACAGATAGAAACCTTGAAGCTCAGAGAGGTGAAACAATTTGCCCAAAGTCTATTAAACAGAGGAGACTGGACTCTGAATCCAGACTGCAACTCCTGATTGTAAACTCTCAGCCATGTAGGTCAAGTGCCAGGCCAAGGAATTGGCATATCCTGTAATGCCAGGAAAGAGGTGAGTAGGAAGCAAGGCTACCTCACCCTGTCTCCCCTGGAAAACTGGTAGTGACAGACCAATGGATTTTGGATTGAGCGTTTCCCACCAAAGGACATAAATTCTAACAGGTAGGAAGTTCGGTGGTAGAGGAAAGCCAGGCATGCCTGAGGCCCAATCCCCTCCATCAAAAACAAACGAACATCCTGACTTCTGACTACTCCTGGAGTAAGAAAGGGATAATTAACCACAATACCTGGGCTGTGAATTCAGCAGAACTGACCCAACAGGCAAGGCCTAAGGTACAGGCGGAATGTTAATGACGATGCTAGAGAAAAGGGAGTGTCCGGTAAGTTTGGGGACCGCTGAGTGAGAGGCTTGTAAGATGTGGGCCTGGTGGATTCCTGTGCACAGCAGGAGGTTAGCCACCGCCCTGGGTCAGCAAGCACCTCTAAGGAGGAATGTTCCAAGGAACTCAGTTTGGGAATGTGGCTTCAGGCCTGGCCATTTCCTCTTTGTTTAGTTAGCAATTACCAAACACTTTTGTGTGGGTGCGAATCAGGTGACCCGACTGCCTTGAATCTCTGCTGCTTGCGCCCCCAAAAGGAAGGGGATCAGCATCACGTGACCACCGGCGGCAAGCTCCGTTAGGAAAAGATGTGAAGGTTAGTGAAACAAGATCATACTGGAGTTTTTTAGAGAGCCTGGTGACTCAGGGATGGCTCGGTAAAAATACCTGTAGGCTGAGGTCTTAGAAGCCGTCCTTGGTGACTAAGGTTTCACGTATCTCAGTTTGTCAAATTCTTTGTTAAGTGGTTCAAAACATTGAGAAAGACCTTAGGGCCCTAACAGAAACTTTCTTCTCAATGACACAGGAGGTCTCCGACTCTGAGTCAGTGGCCCTGGGCTCCAGAGCAAAGTAAGCATGGGAATGCATGGAATTTATTTGTAGTTTGCAGGAAATAAAGTGTTATTGTTAGGGTAGTTTCCTGTCATAAACACACACACACACATATACACCAACACTTTAATTTGGCTTTAAAATAGCAACCTTAGATGTTGTTTTTGATCCAGGAATGTATGGGAAACCCCAAATTATATGTGTTTTGTGTTTTCTTTGCCTTTTTTGAATTTGTGGTGTAAGAATTCTCCACATTTCTCACAGATAGGATGTTAGATGTTTCTAGTTTCTTGGTGCTGTGCATGTAGAGATGTATGGCTTCACTGTGTGTGTGTAGGTGACACTGCAGTGTAAAGAGGGAGATTCTAGAGAGTTCTATGATGCACTAGATATGAAAAATTCGCCTTCTGAGGCTGATGTGTAGCTCCGTGTCCCAGTACAAAAAGAGCAAAAAATTAAAAAAAAAAAAAAAACCAACCCAAAACCCCAAAACTAACAATAGCACTGGGACTCCCAATTAGGGAGGAAACTATTTATGTATGAAATTCTCAAAAAGAAAATTTTAATTAAAAAAATGAAAAAAGTGCTCGCTTTGGCAGTACATATACTAAAATTGGAACGATACAGAGAAGATTAGCATGGCCCCTGCACAAGGATGGCATGCAAATTTGTGAAGTGTTCCATAAATTTAAAAAAAAAGAAAAGAGAAGAGAAGAGAAAAGAAAAGGAAAGCAAGGTGGAGGGAGGTAAGCCTGCTTGGGGTGTGCGGGTGGCGGGGGTGGGGTGGGGTGGGGGCTTGGCGGAGTGCAGGATGTGGGGGTGGGGGGAGGTGCTGGGAAGGGAAGAAAGTGCAGCCTTCCTCCCCAGTGTTTCCCAAGGTTTTGGAAACTATCTTAGGGATTTTTCTTCCTGAGAGAGCAACACACATAGACATTCAACAGTTAGCACCGATGGTCTGGACCATCCACGAGTGTGGCTGAAGTATTAAGGTCCTGGGGCTTATGTTAAGGAGTCAGTGTCCTGGGAGGTGTTAGGGTAGTGACCATTTGCCAGTTGATATATAAGGATGTTATTTTTATAATAATTTAAAATTATTTGTGTATATAAGTGCTTTATCTGTATATATCGGTGCACATAGCATGTGTGTTCCTGGTGCCCATGGAGGTGAGCGGTCCAGGATCCCCTGGAACTGGAGTTACAGGCAGTTGTAAACTATGTGGGAGCTGGGATTCAAGTCCGGGTACTCTGCAGGAGCAGCCAGTGTTTTTAACCACGGAGCCATCTCTCCAGCCCTGTGTTTTCTTTCTATTCTTTTTTGGTTTTTCTTAGAGACAGGGTCTCACTGTGTAGCCCCACCTGCAGCTTGCTGTATAACCCAGGCTGACCTTGAACTCACAGAGATGCCCTTGTCTCTTCTGACTACTGAGTGCTGGGGTTAAATGTGCAACTGGGCCTTTTTCCTTTCTTCTTTTAGACCTATTTTATTTTATTATTTTATATGTATGAATGTTTTTCTTGCAGGTAGGTCTGGATATCTTGTGCATCCTGAAACTGGAGTTAGGATGCTTGTGAACCCCCATTCAGTTGCTGGAAATGCAGATCCTTTATAAAATAGCAAGTGTTCTTATCCACTGAGCCATCTCTCCAGCTCTGGACTTTATTTTCTCAATTGTAGTTAGCTTATTTCTTGGATTCAGCAAAGCCCGTTGGATAAGCCCAGCAGTGAGGGTCAGACTTGTGCATGAAGATAGAGAAATCAGGAATGTGTCCTGATAGGCATCCCTTAAGCCCTGGGCACACCCCTGTCGGATGCAGGGAATGATTAAGTTCCCGGGTTGCTCAATTGGAGTCCCGTTTCCGTTCCTAGATGAGGTGGCGATCTCTCCTGGCCCAGCCTCCACTTTTTTGAAACAAGGTCTTGCTTCATAGACCCTGCTGACCTCAAAGTTGCCAAGATCCTCTTGCCTCAGCCTCTGGAATTCTGGGATTACAGGCACGTACCACCCTGGGTTCACCTTCTCTCTCCTGGCCTCTTCTTCTGGCTCTTTCTCACTTATTTATAGCAGATTGTGTGCTGTTGATTCTGCAGAGCTACGGTAAGATGGTGAGCCTCAGTAGCACTTTTGTGAGATGCGAGGAGGAGGGAGGAGAAACTCTGGGAGGGAAGGGGCAGGTTGCCAAACTGGTTTAACTCTGCTCTGGAAGGCCAACTAGAAAAAAAACAAAAGTCCAAAGCTTGGCTCAAGAACATTTTAGTTTACCAACAAAGGGAATTGGGGAAGAGAAGGAAGAAAACAGGAGAGAAAGGGTCAGGGGAAGGGCTCCTCTCTGCAGGAGAGCTCCGAGGAGTGCTCTAAGGCCTGGCTTGGGAAACAGGACTGTTTATTCTGAGGTGTGAGACCTGGAGGACACGCTGCCCTGATCTATGGTGATATTTAACCTGAGGAGTGGAAGGAGAATTGTCTTCAAGAAGCAGCAGGCTGTCAGTTTCCTGGAGATATTGCTTAAGCCCTTGAGTGGGTGAAGGCCCGGCTCTGCCTGCGTTCAGGTCTCAGAATCCGCAGAGTAGAAATGAAAGTTGTCCTCTGACTTCGTACGTGTGCTCCCTAGCACAGAAAATAAGTGTAACAAGACGGTTTTTAAAAGGAAACACGCGCCGGGCGTGGTGGCGCACGCCTTTAATCCCAGCACTCGGGAGGCAGAGGCAGGCGGATTTCTGAGTTCGAGGCTAGCCTGGTCTACAAAGTGAGTTCCAGGACAGCAAGGGCTATACAGAAAAACCCTGTCTCGAAAAACGAAAAAAAAAAAAAAAAAAAAAAAAAAGGAAACACGCGTTTTCCTAAGACCACTTTGCAGATCTAATGTCTGTGCTTGCTCTAGGTGTGCACCTCCACTAACGCCTTAAAGCATTCCTGTCTCCATCTTTCCCCAGCCATCTATCTGCTTCCTGCCAGGGTGCACATCTTATCTTGTCATCTCCTTTCTTATCTTGAGACTGCAAAACTTGCCAGAAAGTCTAGAATGAAATTTAAGTAACTGGAGTCATATCGACTTTCTGTCTTTCTACCTAGACCATTTTCAACACCACTACTACTTCTCCTCCTCCTCCCCCTCCTCCTCCTCCTCCCCTTCCTCCTTCCCCCCTCCTCCTCTGCTTCCTCCTTTTTTAAAAGCACATCCACCCTCAGACCCTTTGTTTTGTAGACCCTGGCTGGTTTTGAACTCACTATCCTGCCTCAGCTTCCCAAGTCCTGGGACTGTGTGAGCCACCACACCCGGTTTATGTGCGCTTCATATCTTTTGAATATTTGAAAGGAATTTCCCAGGGAGTAATTTTGAGTGTAAGTTAGGATTGCTGAGTTTAGACTTTATATCTGCCCCCTCTACCACTCCTTCCTCCCCATTTTTTCTGTGTGGCTGTGGCTGTCCTAGAACTCTGTGGTACTCACAGAGATCATCCCCCTGCCTCTGCCTTCTGACTGCTGGGATTGAAGGCCTGGGCCTCCACTAGCCAGCTGACCTTATTTCTTCTTCAGTAAAGATGTAAAATGAACCTTTTATAAGTTATACTTAAAAATTGCTTCTTTTTTTTTTCTTTTTTTTTTTTTTTTGTTTTGATTTTTTTTTTTTTTTTTTTTTTTTTTCGAGACAGGGTTTCTCTGTGTAGCCCTGGCTGTCCTGGAACTCACTCTGTAGACCAAGCTGGCCTCCAACAGAGAAATCCACCTGCCTGTGCCTCCCAAGTGCTGGGATTAAAGGCATGTGCCACCACTGCCCGGCTGAAAATTGATTCTAAAGGCATTTCCAGCTGAGTAAAGATAACTGCTACTCTTCAGTTGAGCATGGAATGAAGTGGCTGCAGGGATGGGCTTGGGGTCAGGAGAGGCTTCAAACACTAGACCCACTATTTTCCTGCCCCCGCCTTCCTGTTTTGAGACTGGGTCTAAAGTATAGGAGATTGACCTTAAACTTCATGTGGATTGAGTCGAACCCAAGACTCCTGCATACAAGGCAAACAATTACCAACTGAGTTATATTCTAGCCCATGTTAGACTCTCTTTTCTTTTTTTTCTTTTTTTTTTAGATTTATTTATTATTTATTATATGTAAGTACACTGTAGCTGTCTTCAGACACTCCAGAAGAGGGCGCCAGATCTCGTTACGGATGGTTGTGAGCCACCATGTGGTTGCTGGGATTTGAACTCTTGACCTTCGGAAGAGCAGTCGGGTGCTCTTACCCACTGAGCCATCTCTCCAGCCCTAGACTCTCTTTTCTAATCATTCCTCCTTTCTTGTCCTAGTTTGGCCCCTTGCTTGGCTTGGTACCACCTCTGGTTTGGATTTTGGTACCCAACCTGGGCCTCCATGCCTAAGCTACTTCCTAGGCTGCAAGAAGGACAGAGCTTTGGTTGGGAACACTGGCCTTCTGATCTATTCAGCCACATGCAAATGAGGTGTGTGTGTGTGTGTTGTTTTGAGGGACCTATTTTTACTCAGGCGCCCACACCCCACACCCTTCTATTTACTCTCCCAATATGCCTTATGACCTCCAGTATGCTGGCTGCTTGTGACAGCCTTCTCTGAAGTTCTGAGCAAATTAGATTTTCTCCACACATGAGACCATGGGTGAGCATTACACAAATGATACTGAGTGACAGGAGGCAGAAGCACACCAGGTGCTTTGTAATACTTGTTTGCAAGTGAAGCCAGTGGTTGGGACAGTGACTGGGATGAGATGGGGGAGGCTGGCGGGGAGTAGAGCAAGGGAGCTGGGATGCTGCTGTTGCTGTTGAGTGTTCTACAACTTAATTTGAGTGCTGGCTACAAGAGTATTTTTAATAAGTAAGGGTTCTGCTATGTAGCCCTGCCTGGCTTTGAGTTCATGGCAATCCTGCCTCCTGCTCTGAGTGACAGGATTATAAATATGCAACTTGTTGCCCAGTTATTTTTACTTTTAATGCCTAGATTACACAGTAAGTTAGGGCTAGTCTTCTTCATACTATAGAATTTTTTTTTTTTTTTTGGTTTTTCGAGACAGTGTTTCTATGTATAGCCTGGCTGTCCTGGAACTCACTCTGTAGACCAGGCTGGCCTCCAATTTAGAAATTAGCCTGCCGCTGGGCATGGTGGCGCACGCCTTTAATCCCAGCGCTTGGGAGGCAGAGGCAGGTGGATTTCTGAGTATCTCCCTTCTGGGTTTTGTTGCCTCTTTCCGCTCTTACACAGCCACCTCGGTTCCTGGCTTATCTCTGTGCCAAGGACATGTTCATCAGGCAAGCTGTCCCACTCTGACCTTCCCACTACGTTTGCTCAGGACCTTTCTGGAGTCTGACATTTGACTAAAGCATGCATGTATATTTGGTCTGGATCACTGACAACTATATAGCGAGAGGCCTGACAGCCTTCTATATTCAGAAGCCAAGTCGCCATCAAGGGTGACAAATGACACCAACCTAATGACCACAGTAATTCACTGTCCTGTTTAAAGACACTATTTAGCAAAGTCAAGGTTAAAACCATGTAATGGAACAAATGAAGGGGCTCTGCCTCCCAAGCATATTTATATATTTCTTTTTTAAAAAGAAGTATATATTTATTTTATTTATATGAGTACATTGTAGTTGTCTTCAGACTCACCAGAAGAGAGCATCGGATCCCATTACAGATGGGACTATGTGAGCGACTATGTGGTTGCTGGGAATAGAATCTAGGACCTTTAGAAGAACAGCCAGTGCTCAATATGTATATATATATATTTATATTTACATGTAGTTACAGTTTGTGACTTTTTGTATGTATGATTCATTTTTAAAACACTTTCATTTATTTATTTAGAGATAGGGTCTTAATTTGTAGCCCAGGTTAACCTTAAACTCTCATTTCTCCTGCCTCAGTTTCTCAGTCCTGGGATTTCATGCTACTACATGCAACTACATGCAACTACGTGTGACTAATATAAACTTTTTTGTTTTTGAAATAGGTTCTTAGTGTATAGCCTTGGCTGTCCTAGAACTGGCTATGTAGACCAGAATGTCTTGATCCCACAGAAATCCACCTGTGTCTGCTTCCAGGGTGCTGGAATTAAAAAAGGTTTGCTCCACCACATCAGGCTAGTAGAGACTATTTTAAAATGTTATAGTGCGTTTAATTACTTTTAAATCCATTATGGTGATTGCATTTTAAAATCCACTCCATCGGACCATAAAGTATTGCTTATAGTCAGTTTTCAGTTATTGGGTGGTCACTATAATTGGTATGGATAGGTCAAAATCAAAGGTTATATGTTTGATTTTACTTTTAAACGTGTGGCTGTGTGTGTGTGTGTGTGGCTGTGTGTGTGTGTGTGTGTGGTTAAGGGAACTCGTTTTCCCAGAGTCTATATGCATACAATTTGTTCTCTATGCTGTTCATAGAAGCCTCAGGATAGAAGTGTGGGACATGTCACCCCAGGTAGGGACAATGATGGACACTTGCTTTTGCCTTCCAACCTGGATATTCTCCATTCTGTGGCAACAGTGACCTGTCCTTGGCTTGGCAGGTGATCAGCTACTGGCCTCTGGGTACAGTACCATCTTGACCATAGTGGTGTTGATGATGTTAACACCTCACGGTTTCTGAGGGCAAGGGTTAGGGCAGGCACAGCTTGCTATGGCTTGCTGCCTGGATCTGAGGCTTGTTTCCAAACTAACAGGGCTATTGGCAGAACTCAGTTCTTCTCAAGTTGCCTCCCCTTCTTGGCTGTGATCTGATCACCAGCCCTACTTCCTGGAGGCCACTCAATTCCTCACCATAACATGGCTCCCTATTTTGTCAAGCCAGTAAGAGCAGGATTCCATTAGCGAGTGGCCTCTCAAGCCTTGTGTCATATAACTGCATACCTAGGCTCTTTATTGACTGGTGAGGAGCTAGCCACAGGATGTGTACCTTCTCAAGGCAAGGATTGCACAAGGGGTGCGAATACTGGGAGGCACAGTTGTGGCAGCCGGCCTGCCTATCTGCCACTGACACGGCTGTTCGAGGGAAGTGGACCCTGTGCCCCGGGACAAGCCAGTCTCCACACACTCTTCCCTGTCCTCAGAAGTTGGCTACAGGTGGTGTGAGGCCTGAGTGATGTCAGTGTTGGGTGAGCAGGCTGAGTTTTCACATAGTGCAGGGAAGAGAGTCCTGGGACGGGAAGCCAACCTGCAAAGGCTGGGATAGAGTCCATTGTGAGAAACAATGTCATTCTGCACTCATGCAGACAGACAGGGAAGTTCAAAGGGACCCTGTCTCAGAAGACAAAAGCAACAAGAGAAATCATAAAAGTATTCACTGTTTATAACAATGGGTCTCATTATAGTATTTTATATTTTTATTTATAGTATTTTATATTCTTCTTTATTTATTATTGACAGGTCTCTCTGTCATAGCTCAGGTTGGCCTCGAACTTACTATCAGATCACTATGGTATGACAGTTTTTTTTTTTTTTTTTCCCGAGACAGGGTTTCTGTGTGTAGCCCTGGCTGTCCTGGAACTCACTCTGTAGACCAGGATGGCCTCGAACTCAGAAATCCACCTGCCTCTGTCTCCCAAGTGCTGAGATTAAAGGCGTGCACCACCACACCTGGCTATGACAGGTTTTATTAAGATGTCTTAATATATATAAACAGTATCCTTTGATCATATTTATCTTCCCATAGTGCCCTATCCTTTTTTTGTTTTATAGATTTCACGTATAAGAGAAACATACACAGTATATATATCTATACGCATATATATTATATACATATGTAATTTTTCATGTTTTTCAGGCTACCCTGTAAGTCACCATGTAGCTGAAGATGACCTTGAACTTCTAATCCTGGCTCTGCTCCCCATTTCTGGGATTACAGGCTTGGGCGACTACATTCCATTTGTGAGTTGGGGATTGAACGTACTACTTTTGGTTTTGTTTTGTTTTGTTTTGTTTTGAGACAGGGTTTCTCTGTGTAGCCCTGGCTGCCCTGGAACTCAGTTTGTAGACCAGGCTGGCCTTGAACTCGGAAATCCTCCGCCTGCCTCTGCCTCCCGAGTGCTGGGATTAAAGGCATGGCTCACCACGCCCGGCTGAACCTATTACTTTTTATATCCTACTAGGTAAGCATTCTCCCAGTGTGTCATGCCCCCATTGTTCTTTCTTTCTGAGACAGAGTCTCATGTGGCCTAGGTTGGCCCTAAACCTACGAATAGAAGATGTTGACTCCTGATTCTCTCCTCCCTCCACTTCCTTAGGGCTGGTATTCCAAGAGCAGGCAGGGACACCCAGCCTGGAGTCAGGGTTGTTTCTCCTAACATGGTTAGAGATTTCTAGTTGCTATCAGATGGTTGGTTGGTTGGTTGGTTGGTTGATTGGTTGATTTTAGACAGCCTTCTTTGTCTCTCGGACTGGCCTTCACCTGTATTTCTCTATGTAGCCCAGGCTGGCCTTGAATTCCCTCAGCCTGATTTGTTACTAAGATTTTTGTCTCTAGACTAATCTCTTTTCCCTTTCTGAAGTGAGAAAGCAATGAGCATTGATTAAATAGCGAAACAGATTTCTTCCTATTCAACAAGAACAAGAGAAATGGGAACAAAGGGAGGTTATAGATACAGTATCAAAAATGAGGGGAAGAAAGTGCTGGAGAGATGGCTCAGCAGGTGAGGGCATTGGCTATTCTTCCAGAAGACAGTTCAAATCCCAGCACCCACATGGCAGCTCACAACTGTCTGTAACTCCAAGATCAGGCACTCTCACACAGACATACATGCAGGCAAAACACCAATGCACATAAAATAAAGGTAAATAAAAAAGGTAAATAAAAAAATTTTTTAAAAATGAGGTGAAGGACAGCTAATAAGGGTGATGGGTAGTGAAGATATTTATTCATTTCTTTTCTGGGAACCTTAAGGCAGTCTCTTTTTGTTCCTTTTATAGTTCCCTGCCACGGTTACCATGGCAATTGTCAACAGGCATCGTGCTGGAGAGTATGCCATTTAGCTGGCAGATAGATTACAATGCGGTTAAATGTTGTCTGGCTGTTGCTCTGGTGGCCATTTTAGGTGCAGACAGTTTCTGCTCATATACTTTCCTGAAGCCCCGAACATTCTGTCCTCAAAATGCACTAATATCAGAAACACAGTCAGATTGTGCTTGGGGCGACAAAATAGGAGCCGTTTTCCTGCGGCAGGGCCATTTGGGTCAAGCCCACCTGCGGTAGGCTCTGCTCCGTATTGAAAATCACCGCAGCTGATGGGATACATGTGCTCTTTTGACTAGACTTTTTTTCTAGGCAATGTTTGGATGATACCCAGCACCTC
This sequence comes from Mus caroli, assembly GCF_978045245.1. Taxonomy (NCBI): domain Eukaryota; kingdom Metazoa; phylum Chordata; class Mammalia; order Rodentia; family Muridae; genus Mus; species Mus caroli. Next base: position 133,317,550 of record NW_028227256.1, read on the forward strand.
ATATGTTCAACAAATGCTCCCCCACACCATCCTGCCTAGTGTGCCTGAACCGCGCTCAGGAAACGGGTAATGTCGAGGAGTAAACGTATGATAAATGTGAGATTTTTGTTTGTTTGGTTTTGGTTGCTACTGAGCTAATTACTGGCTTTGGGATGGGGCCTGGGCACCGGGAAAGCGCAGAGAAGGAAGCGAGAGAGGCTGCAAATTTGTTACCAGTGATCAACTCAATCATGAACTCAGTCATGCCTACATAGTGAACATTCCACAAAGACCTGAGTTCGGAGAGCCATGAGATGGCTGGCTGTTCCAAGCACCTGGAAGCTGGCTTTCCCTCAAACCCCTGTCTTGACTATGCCCTGAGCCCTGTGCGTCCCTTCATCCGTTACCTAGTTCTACAGTAAGCCAGCAAGCCTGTTTCCTTACTTGCAACACCAGCAGATTAGCCAAACAGGAGGAGGGAGGCACAGCTGGTGTGGTAGTTTGAAAGGAAATGACCTCCAGTGGCTCACAGGGAGTGGCCTGGCCCTATGAGGAGGTGTGGCCTTGGAGTAGGTGTGGCCTTTTTGAGGAGGTGTGTCACTGGGGGTAGGGGGAGGAGCTTTGAGTTTCAGAAGCTCAAGACAGGCTCAGTGTGGCTCTCTCTTCCTGCTGCCTGCCAATCCGGATGTGGAACTCAGAGCTTCATCTCCTTCACCACGTCTGCCTGCATGCAGCCGTGCTTCCCACTATGACGACAACCGACCTCTAAATTGTAAGCCAGCCCCAACCAGACTTTTTCTTTCATAAGAGTTGCTGAGGAAGCTGGGCGTGGTGGCGCACGCCTTTAATCCCAGCACTCAGGAGGCAGAGGCAGGCGGATTTCTGAGTTCAAGGCCAGCCTGGTCTACAAAGTGAGTGCCAGGATAGCCAGGGCTACACAGACGACCCCCCCCCCCAAAAAAAAAAAAAAAAGTTGCTGTGGTCATCATGGTGTCTCTTCCCAGGCAATAGAGCACTGACTAGCACAGCTGAGTTTTATTTGGTTAGAAGCACAACTCAAAAAAACGATCCATAGCGACTGGCATGGGATGTGGGGAGCCTGGGACCAAAGTGTCTTCAACCTGTGGGATCTGACATGATGACTGGTTGAATGGTGTCATATCCAAAGTGAGTTCCAGGACTGAGCTGTTGTCTGATTCAGGGCCTACTCGTGGCTGGGTGTATAGATCCTGCCCGCCTCCCCACCCCACCTGCACTCACCTGTTCACAAATGTTTTCTGTGATGATTGATGACTAAGCAGAGAAAGTACTTTGACACCATTGCATACACTAGCAAGATTTTGCTGAAAGGACCCAAATATAGCTGTCTCTTGTGAGACTATGCAGGGGCCTAGCAAACACAGGAGTGGATGTTCACAGTCAGCTATTGGATGTATCACAGGGCTCCCAATGGAGAAGCTAGAGAAAGTACCCAAGGAGCTAAAGGGATCTGCAACCCTATTGTTGGAACAACATGATGTACTAACCAGAACCCCGGAGCTCTTGTCTCTAGCTGCATATGTATGGAAAGATGGCCTAGTCGGCCATCAATGGAAAGAGAGGCCCATTGGACTTGCAAACTTTATATGCCCCAATATAGGGGAATGCCAGGGCCAAAAGAATGGGAATGGGTGGGTAGGGAAGTGGGGGGCGCTATGGGGGACTTTTGGGATAGCATTGGAAATGTAACTGAGGAAAATATGTAATAAAAATATTAAAAATTAAAAAAAATGTATGTCACTTTTCCCTGTGATGTGCAACCTTGGACAAGAAGAAAAAAAAAAAAGAAAGTACTTTGATTTATTTTCTCCTCTCAGATAACCTCTAAATATGTCTCTCCTAGGGGGAGACAGTAGGGTCTTCAAGATGCTTTAGCAGGTAAAAGCCCTTGCTGCGCAGGGCTGCCAAGCAGAGTTCGAGCCCTGGAACCCTTATACAAGTGGAAGGATAAATCGTCCTGAAGCTGACCTCTGTCTGACCTCTACACGTGTGTCATGACACATTTGCACACTCTTCCTTTTATGACTTGAAAAAAAAGGTCAGGTGTCAAGAAGGAGTGGGTGCTGTTGGCACCCCCTTCTCTGCCCACCCTGGAGACAGGGTCTTACTGTGCAACCTAGGCTGGTCTTGATCCCCCTGCCTCAGCATCGCTAGGATTACAGCTGATCCACCATGCCCAGCTTCCCCTTCCACTGTCTAAGGAAGCGGTTCTTCACCTGTGGTCGTATATCAGATATCCCACATATCAGATATTTATATTATGATTCATAACAGCAGCAAAATTACAGTCATAAAGTAGCAACGAAAATAATTTTATGGTTGGTGGTCACCACAATATGAAGTGTATTAAAGGGTAGCCGCATCAGGAAGGTTGTGAACCGCTGATCCAAATTGTCGGCGTTTGGACAGCAAATTAAATAGTCAGCCAAGGTTTAAGGTGGGCTGTTTTGTTGTTGTTTGTTTGTTTTGTTTTAACATGGAAAGCCTTAGGGAGGGCCACCACTAGAGTCAACTGTCTTCCTCTAAAGCCGAAGCTCAAAGTTAAAGCCCTTAGGGCCACTGTCCTGGAAAAATGTGCACTGTGGATCTGTTTGCTAGCTCTTGTGGCAAAAGGCCTGTCATCAAACTACTAGGGAACTTGAGGTAAAAGGATCCCCAATTCAAGGTCTGCCTGGGCTACAGAGTGAGTTCCAGGCCAGCCCAGGCAGCTTCATGAGCCCTTCTCAAAATGCAGACTACAAAAGCCATAGAGAATACTGCTCAGTGGTTGGAACTTGCTGATAGCCATGGGCCCTGGATACGGTCCTTAGTACCACAGCCAGGAGAAAAGACCATGGACAGAACACACAGGAATTTGGATTGAATACATGCCCAGGTTTACAACCAAAACTTGTAAGCACATTGAGCTGTTCCTACTGTGTGCCCTATGCACACTCCAGAGCTGCAGCAGGAGCACCAGTGAGCTCGCTGAATCAGCCGGGCTCTCAGCTTCACTAAGGACCAGCTAGTTAAGAGCTGATTGTGAAGCTGGGCACTATAGCACACACAGCTATAAACTCAGCACTGGGGAGGTAGAGCCAGGAGGATCAATAATTCTAGTCCAAGTACTGATGTTGCATGCCTTTAATCCCACCCAGCACTTGAGACTCAGAGGCAGGAGTTTGAGTCCAGCCTGGTCTACAAAGCAAGTTCCAGGTCAGCCAGGGCTGTTTTACAGCGAAGCCCCATCTCAAAAAATAATAAACAAACAAATAAATGAATAAAAAGAATTTGAGTCCAAGGGCTGGAAAGATGGCTCAGCAATTAAGAGGACCCTGATTTGATCCCCGGGACCCATACTGTGTCTCACAGCCGTCCATAGCTCCATTCCAAAGGGATCCAAGAGCCATGCATGTGGTGCACATACACACATAAAGTAAAATAACTAAATGTAAACAAGCAAGCAAAACCAAAACAAAAATCTAAGCTGGTGTGGTAGTACATGCCTTGAATCCCAGTTCTCCACTGGCAAGGGCAGGTGGAGCTCTGAGTTCCAGGCCTGTCAGGTCTATGTAGTAAGACCCTGTCTCAAACAAACACACACACACAACCTAGCTAGCTAGAATTAGGGACTCTGCTTGGAGCTGCAGACCGGCAGCTGACCTACAGGGGAGAGATGCAGAGGTTCCCGCCCTTCCTCTATAACAGCCGTTCTCAACCTTCCTAATGCCACGCCCCTTTAATACACTTCTAGATCATATTGTGGTGACCCCCCTCAGCCATAAAATTACTTCATTGCTACTTCATAACTGTAGTTTTGCTACTGCTATGAGTTATAATGTAAGTATGCTTTCGGATGGTCTTAGATGACCCCTGTGACAGGGGGTCGAGACCCACAGGTTGAGGGACACTGCTGTACAAGTGAGGCTGAAAGTTAACTTTCAGAAAAAAGGCATGGCAGGAAGCTGAGGTGAAACTGAAGACGTGGGGAAGAAGAGAAAGGCGGTGTAGGTCACCCAACAGTGACATGAGCTCTGGAGACAAGCCAGGCAGATTGGAGTGTGGATTCTGTCCCTTCACACTTGTATGACTGTGTCACGTTCATCTTTCATACAGTGCTAACAATGCTGTGGACATTGAGGGTCACATGGGATAACACACGGAGGTGACTGGCCCAGGCCTTGCACCATAGACAGCCAGGATCAGCCTTTATGAATAAGACTCGATGGACCTTTTAATATTTCATGTGGCTGTGAATATATTGTTTCATTTCACTAAAATATCCCCCAGCTTGTGCTTGGGGAAAGTATGGCTTGGAGGTGGAATCTGCTTGCAGTGGTGGTGGGCATCTTGTGCCTCTGCTGCTTCTCCACCATACTCTGATGCTAGGTCCCCAGAGCCCAGACACTACTGCTGAGGGGCCTACTGAATGCACACAGGCTGGCTGCAGGGATGCCTCCCATCTCCACCGTGACCGTTCTTTTGTGCGGTCTGTTGGCCATCTGAGGATTCGGCTCCCAGGGTACTGCACTGCACCAATTACTATGCTGTCTCTTGTCTTGGAGGCTTTGTGTGTTGCCAGTCCCTGGCCAACACAGTTTTCAGAAGGCCAGCTTCCCCTGTGTTCACTCATGGCCCAAACTAAACTAAGAAGTGTGATTGTTCGGAGTCTCTGAGGTTGAGGACTCTTGACTTACTTTCAAAGATTCAGATACCAAATGTGAACTTGGCAAGCCCACCCTTCCTAAGTCGAGTCAAATGCACGCCGCTGTCTTTGCCAGGGTTGTACTTCCAAAAGCAGTCATTGCCACGCTCTGCGGACTTTTGGCTGCCTTTCTTTCAGAAGCTGTGTGGTCCCTGGAAGAACACTGAACTTAGAACTTCAGTCATGTGGTTTCCAGGGCCCACGGCCTCACGCTCAAACCTGGATGGATGCATAGACCCCAAACTTAGTGAGGTCAGATGAGATACCAGATCTGAAAGGCATTACTATTGTAGATTACTGTAAAAATATAAAGCATTTTAAATATGTATTGGTGAAAAAAAATTGGAGAATTGGAGTTGAATCTAGAAACTGAGTATATTTTTAAATGTTGTTTTATTAATTAAAACAATGAAACATGAAAAATTCTATGTGAGTTTTGCTTACATGGATGCTTACGAGTACATGCAGTACTCAGAGAAGCCAGAAGGCGGCGCTGGATTTCCTGCTTGTGAGCTGCACGCAGGTGCTGGGAACTGAGCTTGGGTCTTCTGGGACAGCAGCCAGTTCATCTCTCCAGTTTATAGTTAATTATTTCTTAACACTGGGAATTGAACCCAGGACTTCAAGCGTGGTAGGCAAAGCTATTATGCCTAGCCAGAGATTTTTTTTTAAGCCCAAAAAACCTTGAGATAGGATCATACTACATAGCTCAGGCTGGCCTTGTACTCCTGATCTTCCTGCCTCTTGGCTCCTAAGTACGTGTGTGTACCATCACACCCAGCTGAATATGTACAAGAAGGTCCTATCTCCTTCCTTCCTTCCTTCCTTCCTTCCTTCCTTCCTTCCTTCCTTCCTTCCTCCCTCCCTCCCTCCCTCCCTCCCTCCCTCCCTCCCTCCCTTCCTTTCTTTTTTTCTTTTTAGATTTATTTATTTATTTATTTTTATTTTTTTATTTTTTTTTGGTTTTTCGAGACAGGGTTTCTCTGTATAGCCCTGGCTGTCCTGGAACTCACTTTGTAGACCAGGCTGGCCTCGAACTCAGAAATCCGCCTGCCTCTGCCTCCCGAGTGCTGGGATTAAAGGCGTGCGCCACCACGCCCGGCTTTATTTTTTATATAGACAGCGTTCTACTGGTTTGTGTGATTGCAGGCCAGAAGAGGACTCCAGATCTTATAAATGGTTGTGAGCCACCATGTGGTTCCTGGGAAATGAACTCAGGACCTCTGGAAGAGCATTCAGTGCTCTTAACCATCTCTCCAGCCCCAGAAGGCCCTATGTCTTTTGTTACCTCTAGATTATGAGATTATGACTTGTAGTAGTTCCTCAGGCTTGCCTGTGTGTGCTATTTAATGTTGCCATTGTGCAGGGGGAGGAGAAGGGGAGCTTGATTGAATCACTAAGTCATGGGCCTGAGACAAGAGTTGCCTTGAGTTGGAGGGCAGTCTAGCCTATGGAGTAGGACCCCACTCAAAGAGAAAAGGAAAGAAAGATGCAGCTATAACATTACTGAGGCGTGAGATAGAAAGATGCTCCACCAGTTGAGAGCACACTGGCTGCTCTTCCAGAGGACCTAGATTTGAGTCCCAGAGCCCATGCGGTGGCTCATCACCATCAGTAACTCCAGTTGGGGGTGTCCACCAACCTCTTCTGGCCTCCACAGGCTCCAGGCACCCACATGGTACAGAGACCTACATGCAGGCGAAACACCCCCCACAAAAAATAGCAGGAGAGAAATTCTGAAGTTCTGGAAGGACACTTACGCTTATGTTGTATGCAGCGCAGGCTCTGTGGCCCAGACCGTGCCTCTAAGCCTCTGCTTCTAAGGGGGCCATTACTCCCAGTCCCTGCATCCACACCACATGGCCTTCCCAGTGGTTTTGCAGCTTCCTTTCGGTTTGGAGCCTGGATCACTGGAGCCATGGAAACCAATCCTCTATGGCGCTTCCTTCGGAAAACATCAACTGGATCATTCTTGCTCTCTGTCTATGGCCTGGGGACCATTTTTGCCCGCATATACTTGCGCAAAAAAGTATTTATTTTGTTTGTTTATTTATTTATTTATTTTGTTTTTTTTTTGAGACAGAGTTTCTCTGTATAGCCCGGGCTGTCCTGGAACTCACTTTGTAGACCAGGCTGGCCTCGAACTCAGAAATCCGCCTGCCTCTGCCTCCCGAGTGCTGGGATTAAAGGCGTGCGCCACCACGCCCGGCTCTAATTTTTTTTTTTAATTAAATATTTTTTTTTTTTGGCCAGGCATGGTGGCGCACACCTTTAATCCCAGCACTCGGGAGGCAGAGGCAGGCGGATTTCTGAGTTCGAGGCCAGCCTGGTCTACAAAGTGAGTTCCAGGACAGCCCGGGCTATACAGAGAAACCCTGTCTCGAAAAACCAAAAAAAAAAAAAAAAAAAAAAAAAAAAAAAAAAAAAAATTAGACTTTTAATCCTGGTGCTTGGTAGGCAGCAAGTTTGAGACCAGCCTGGTCTACAAAGGGAGTTCTAGGACAGGAAGGGCTGTTATACAGAGAAGAAACCCTGTCTCAAAATACCAAAACAGCAACAAATTTTGTATGTGTATTTTGCCTGTATGTATATCTGAGTACCACTTGCATGCCTGGTGCCCCGGAAGCCGGAAGCCGGTGTTGGAATGACTGGACCTGGACTTATAGAGAGTTGTGAGCCACCACTCTGGGAGTGAATGCTCTTAACTTCTGAGTCATCTCTCCTGCCCCTATATATATATATATATATATATATATATATATATATACACTTCTTAAAATAATTTTCAAAAATTTTATTCAGTCTTGCACAGATGGCTCATCAGGTAAAGATCATGTAAAATCTGTCACCTGAGTCCAATTCCTGGAGCACAAGTTGTCCTCTGACAGGGCTGGAGAGATGGCTCGTGGGTTAAAGAGCACTGGCTGCTCTTCCAGAGGAGCTGATTTTAGTACCCTGTACTCACGTGGCAGCTCACAATTGTCTGTACCTCCAGTTCCATGAGAACCTAACACCCTCCTCTGGCTTCCATAGGCACTGTGTGTAAACCATGTATGTTCATTTACATACGTACATATTTACATATGTCCATTTACATATATGTAATCAGGCAAAACATACAGATAAAATAAAAATCAAGTAAATTTAAAAAATGTCCTCTAACATCTACACAGATGCCCTCCCCCATCCTGTGTACACACTCAATAATAATGCTTTTTTTTTAAATAAAATTAATTATGCAGTGTTCTGCACAATCTCAATTGGAAGGTCAATGTGAATACATTTAATATCAAAATTTGAAAACATAGTAAATCCATTACATTGCTTCTTTAAGTGCATCCCTTCTTCCTCACCCTGGGCCGTGTGTTGAGACTTTTTTTTTAGAGATCACGCTATGTACATGCGTGCATATGTGAGTGTATGTGTTTGCATATGTGCAGAGACCAAGGATGCTGCTGGCATCCTCTTTAGTCAGCAGAGCACAGCCCTGACGGTCCACAGTGCTCCAGATGAGACACTGGTTGGGATTTATGCAGAGGTATATGAGTTTCACAGGGACTTAGCACTTACCGGCATCCGTTTCCATCCCCACACCCCCTGTAGATGCTTATCCTAAGGCAGCTTGTCCTTTGTTGGTGGTCCTTATTCATTCTCGACTGTACAGCTGTGTGTGAGAGCATCCTAAAGGGAGGCTCTGAAGGTCAGCAGTGGCCTTCCGCATGGAGGTGGCATCAGAAACTGATGAGAGCCTCACAGATCCATTACATTTGATAGGTGAGGTTTAAACACAGAGGACCTTTGACACACATCTCTTCTGGGGATGGACTGGTAAGGAGGTAGAGGCTCTCACCCTCTGGGTGGGATAAGAGTTGGGGTGTGTGTGTGGGTGCTTTTGAAGTAGGCTGGGGAGCATCTGTTGTGATTTGGATAGAGAGTGGATTAGCCTATGTTCTCAGGATGCTTAATTTTAGGAAAGAAAACATATGGACACAGTATTTTGAAATTGATTTCCTTAAAAGTTCTCTGCCCACGTACCCTCTGGAAAGCCTTCATGTTCCCATAGACGGATTCTTACATCCACTTGACTTGACTCAATGCGCCTTCCCGTAACTAAGCAACCCTTTCCTTTTAGTGATTCGGAGGAATTTTGCACATAGCGTGCATGTTAAAGAAAGCAGAGCCTCTGTATTTATACCGTGCGATACTTCATATGTCAAGCAAGAAAAATTCCTTCCGGGGGGTGGGCAGATGTGGTAGAGATAGCATAGCATCGTAGTTGACTTCTCCATTTGCACACAAAATTTGTTCCCGTTGAGGCAAATCATTGTGTACAGCCCTGGTGTACAGCCTTAGCGCCTTTAAACTGAGATTAAAACGGATTCCTCAAAAGGATGTGAGTCTCCACGAGGTCATACATATAAAGCCCTCCTTACAGTACACAGCATATACCAACTATTGAATAAATATCAGTTGTTAATTTAGGTATTGCTGTGTTTGCCAGCCTGGGTAAGCTAAGATGGTGATGGAATAGCTACCGCTATTCCAAAGACAACGTGTAAACTGGAAGAACGTGTTCTGGAAAGGCCGTGGCTCTGAGTGTTACTCTTTGAATATTTCAGGATACCTTGTCATTACATAATGTAGATGAACGATGCCCGGCTTGCCATGGGCTCACTTGCACAAAACATATGTAAAGATGACTTCCAGTAACAATACCAAAGCAGCTTACTTGGTCCTTGTGTGGGCAGTCATCTTATTGGGTTACACGGTTTTAATCCCAGAGGAGTTGTCTCTTGACATTAAACTGTCCAAACAGTATTTATATCCATGGCTGCCCTGCAAGATCACTTACCCTGCAGAGCCGTTTAAAAGTAGTTAATGACAGAAGCGACGTGACTAGGCCCTTATGAGTGATCGCCTAAGTTCGACCCATGCTGTCATGGTTTATGGAGGAAGGCAGTTTGTCCATACCCAGCGTCCACCACAGCAGGTAATTTGAAATGAAACGAGACAGTTTCTACAAGCAGATTGATTTGGGAATCTTGCCGGTTCTTCCCTTTGACCCTTGACAAGTTGACACTACAAAGATTGTGACTTTAAAAAATGATTGGGTGCAAATACATTTAGGTAGATGATTTACTGTGCGCTGAAGCAAGGACAGTGGCCGAGGTGATGCTGCGAGGGAGGTGACTGTAAACTTTAACAACTCAGGTTTTATGTTTCTGTAGCTTATTAATTATCCCGCCAGGTAAATCTACTGATAGCCCTACATCAAGTAGTTTATATTCTTGGCAAGAGACCAGGGACCTGATTTTCTGGTGAGAGACTGGGCACCCAGTTTCAAGACTAAGTGATGTGGTACTCATACTAACCTTCATTGATAGTGGAGGTGCTGGTCGCTATCTTCGTAGGATCTCAAAGCATGAACGGGAAGTGAGATAGCTATCTCAGATTGTGATCTCTGTCTCTCTCTCTTTCTCTCTCACTAGCATACAGAGGAATAAATGCTAGAATGATTAAAGTAATGATAAGCTTAATTATACACACACACACACACACACACACACACACACACAGAGAGAGAGAGTTAAGGACTTGCCAGGGATATCTAAAAGGAAATTCTGCTCTGAATTAACACATTTTTGGGGGCCAGAGATCTGGCTTAGTGGCACTCACTGTCCTCTGGGTGGACTCAAGCTTGGTTTCCAGCACCAAGGTCAGGTGACTCACAACTCTCTGCAAGTCCATCTCCAGGGGACCAGATGCCTCCACGGGGACTTGCACTGGTATGTGTACATATCCACATGCATGGATACACACCTACATATAATTAAAAATAATAAGAACGAATCTTAAAAGTGAGTCGAGTCAATGCACTCTTTTAGAATCCTTTGGAATTGCACTGAGATTTCATTGTCCTCTGTAGCAGTGTGGATGGATCTCAGAGCCTTGAGAATTCTGGACAAGCACTTTATGTCTGATCTGCATCCCCCAACTCCACATTTAGGTTCTTATAACAAATCTATTCTATAGATCTATATCTATATATCTATATCTAATCTATATCTATCTATAACTATATCTCTATCTATATATATGAGAGAGAGAGAGAGCGCCTAGAGCTTGCTATGTAGGGCCAGGCTAGCCTTGAGATCTTCCTTCCTGCCTTTGCCTCCCAAGGACTATGATCTATCAACATAATTTAAAGATGAAGTATTCTCTAAAGCGGGTACCAGGAAGAGCCTTTGAAACATGTTATTCCAGGTGTGGAAGGGCACACCTGTAAATCTTGCAGAGGAGGGTAAGATCTATGAGTTAAAGTCCAGCCTGGCTTACATGGACAGGAGTACACAGTGAGATAACCCCCCCCCCCCCACCTCAAAGTTCTCTCATTTATAATCATGAAATGCTTATGGCTACATATCTATTATATGGACACTGGCATTTTGCCTGCATGCATATCTACGTGAGAGTGTCAGGTCTCCTAGAACTGGAGCCACAGACGGTTGTGAGCTGCCATGTGGGTGCTGGGAATTGAACTTAGGTCCTCTGGAAGAGCAGTCAGCTCTTCACTAATTACTCTTTAGAGACAGGGTATTGTGTAATTCAGGCTGGCCTTGAGCTCTGTCTCCTTAGTGCTGGGATCCTAGGCTGTCCTACCATGCCTCCTGATAAATGAACTCGGTAATAGAGAATTGTTGATGGGTTAGCATTTAGCTCCGGGCCAGGCACTACAGGCCTCCATACTTGCTAGAGAAATATCCATTCTGCAAGGATGGGAAACCTTGGGCTGTTCTCAGTAGCTTTTGTTCCTTTCTGTCTTTCTATTTACCTGCTTTGTTTGAGATATAAATTGAAGATGCTCTTAAAAAAAAATGGAACAGTTTCCCCATTGGTCTCTGTTTAAATTATTTACTGCCCTTTCGAGCCGTATCTTCATTGAACTATGTTAAAAGTATTTTGCTGAAATGTCTCTTTATGTTGTCCATCGGGTTTAATAGACGTCCCATTTAATAAGCTCTCTACCTGTAAGGATAGACTATTTGACCTCTATGCCCTGCTACTGCTAGACATAGTATAAGATTGCTTTGTGAAATAAAGCTGTCGGTAACATCAACAAAATAAAAAATGATCGTATTCCAATACTCTCCGCTGAGTACTCTGACAGCGCTGAAATATGGAATAAAATTGAAAGTAGATTAGTTTTGGGTCTTAAGTCATGTTTTGACAAGAAATAAGAGAGGAGAACATATCTTTGAACTTTTAGTTTTAAAGTTTTTAATGAAAATATTTATCATTTTGTAAGCTTCCTTCTTTCTTTATCGCATCTAGGCCGTATGATCTTAAAACAATCCGTTCTCTGATTGTGAGGGACATAAATACTGCGCTATCTTTATACTAAATATCATAAAGGAGACGCGCACAGGGCATGGCAGCTTGACACTTGTAAGTTAAGGAGTGTCATGCTAATAAAAAAGCTTATTGAAGAGGTTGGGAAATCAGTCATTAATAAGCTACATATGTCCAGGGTATGTAGAGCATGTAAATACTGCAGACAAGCAGGCTGCGTTTGCTGTATTTCTAAACTCACCCTTCTGGAATGGTTTGAATCTGAAGAGGAAGAATAAATATGTCACGGGGGAGAAGGCCTTGCTGGCGATTGCTTCCAACCTGGAGGAATGTCAGAACTGCCTAGACATGCAGATTGTGAAGCGCCTTGCCTTTCGCTTCTTTGGTTACATATTAATCAAATGAACTCCTGAGGGAGAGTGGTATGGACGGTTGGCAGAGAGGGCTGGCGGAGCGGGTGACTCTCCCCCCCATCCCCCCACCCCAGGCAGCTGCAAACATCCTGGGCCACCAGATTCGGGGTTGTGGCTTCCTTGAAGGTACAGAGCCTCCCTCCTCCTCTTCCTTTCCTATGCAGAAGGTTCCTAGAGGGCTGCCTTAGCAGTGTGCACCTCACTCTATTTGCATGCTTTCCCACAGACTGTGGGGTAGCCCCTCCCTGCCTTCCTCATTGTTGTCCACTTGAGGCAAGGCTGGGCACGAGAGCCTTCAATTGCAGCTTCTCAGATGGACATCTCTGCCGACGGTCTGCTCCTAAGCCCACCTAAGTGTGAGTCACATGCTAGCACATGACTAAGACGAGCTAGAGCCCTTGAGAGATTTTTAGTCGTGAAAAGGGCAATTCTGTGTGTTTGTATTTTTTTAATCATATTTATGATTGAGTCCAGCTCATGGATGCTCTCTCTCTGAGCTACATCCCTTCCTTCTTTATTTTAAAAGGTTAGTTTTATCATTTTTTATTCTCATGTCTGTATGCATGTGAGTGTAGGTACCCTCAGAGGTCAGAAGCAAGCTTTGGATCCTGGGGTACTTGGGTGACAGGGGGTTCTGAGCAACCCAGCAAAAGTGCTGGGAATTGAATTTAGGTCCTCTGTAAGAACAACAAGTGTTCTTAATTGCTCAGCCATCTCTCTAGCTCCTTTGTTTAAGTTATTTCATTGTAGCCCAGTCTGGTTTTGTAGGTGTGGGTGGCACAGGACTCCCGAAGGAGCGCTCAGTGAGGAGTCCTGCACATCCTGCCTGGCCTTAGTGTAAGTGTTTATAAAGTCTCAAACAATCTTTCCCTAGATGTTTTACAGCTGTTCCCATGAAGAACATTTAAAAAATGTAGATGGCTGGCGGATTGCTGAGTTCAAGGCCAGCCTGGTCTACAGAGTGAGTTCCAGGACAGACAGGGCTACACAGAGAAACCCTGTCTTGAAAAACAAAAACAGACAAAAAACAAAACAAAACAAAAACTCAAAAAAAGCACTTTAAAGCCAGGCGTGGTGGTGCACACCTTTAATCCCAGCACTGGAGAGGCAGAGGCAGGAGGATTTCTGAGTTCGAGGCCAGCCTGACCTATAAAGTGAGTTCCAGGACAGCTACCACTATACAGAGAAACCCTGTCTCGAAAAAAAAACAAAACAAAACAAAAAAATGTAGATGGTCACATGGGATAGCTATTTCCTGGTAGTGGACGTCTATGCTAAAGTGTGCGGTGCTGGAGCAGAGCCCCTTCATTTGTTCCATTACATGGTTTTAACCTTGACTTTGCTAAATAGTGTCTTTAAACAGGACAGTGAATTACTGTGGTCATTAGGTTGGTGTCATTTGTCACCCTTGATGGCGACTTGGCTTCTGAATATAGAAGGCTGTCAGGCCTCTCGCTATATAGTTGTCAGTGATCCAGACCAAATATACATGCATTCTTTAGTCAAATGTCAGACTCCAGAAAGGTCCTGAGCATACGTAGTGGGAGGGTCAGAGTGGGACAGCTTGCCTGATGAACATGTCCTTGGCACAGAGATAAGCCAGGAACCGAGGTGGCTGTGTAAGAGCGGAAAGAGGCAACAAAACCCAGAAGGGAGATACGTTGTAGCATTCTAGAAGATAACAGCAAGGAGAAATATTGATGGAAAAATAAAGAGGGTTCTAACAGGGACAGAGATTTGAGAAACAGTTTGCTGTGAGGAGCTATGTAGTGAAGCGGAGAGAGGGAGACATGATGCTCATCTCTATGAGCGGCTCCAGTGTCTGGCTTGCTGGCTGTAGCTGTAGCACCTTTAGCAGATGGACTTTTGCCAGGGCCAGAATCTAATCTGTAAAATGGGATGTCGATGTGGGCGGAGACTGGAGGGGCTTGGTAGGGCGGCTGCTACACTGCAGCTGCCGTCCGAACTTGCTCACCTCCTCTTCTCTCCTCTTTCTTCGGGAACAAGAATGTCAACTTCTCTTCAGATCTGATGAATCTGAGGAGGTCTGGTCCATCCTTGTGAAAGGAATTTCTACAAGTTTCTTATTGTCAGTAAGCAAAATTTCTTATTATTCTCAGGCGTTTGTCGTACGTTTGAAGAACTCTGAACTAGAGCTTAATGTCAATTTACTTGATTTATTTATTATTTATTAGGGATCAAACAGGGTTTTGCCATACTCGGCACTTAACGTTCACCTTGCTCTTGCAAAAGACCTGAGATAGGTTCCCAGCATTACGTGGGTAGCTTATCATCACGTGAAACTTAAGGTCTGGGAGAGCGGACGCTCTGGTCTCTAGAGGAACTTGCACTCACGTGCACATTCAAAGACACACACACATACACATAATTTAAAAAATAAATGAGCATATGATTTAAAAATATTTTTCAGTAGCCCCTCATTGTTCTGTAAAAACAAGTATTTGTACAAAAGGCATTGATGACGATGGGTAATAAGAAAAACAATACCAGGGCTGGAGAGATGGCTCAGTGGTTAAGATCACTGGCTGCTATTCCAGAGGTCCTGAGTTCAATTCCCAGCAACCACATGGTGGCTCACCACCATCTGTAATGGGATGCGATGCCCTCTTCTGGTGTGTTTGAAGACAGCGACAGTGTACTTACTCATCATATATATATAAAATAAATAAAATCATTTAAAAAAAGGAAGGCATAGCATAGTTGGAATATCCTATGAGATGCTATCATAGTGGTACATATATCTGTTTATTATGTTCCAGGCACTGTTCAATGTGTCTTGATATACATCAACTCATTTAAATGTAATAAGTAGCCAGTAGTATTATGATTACCCTTATAGTCTGAGGACTCTTAGGTACAGACGGTTATGAAATATGTCTGTGGTCTTTCAGGAAGAGCTAGGATTCCAAACCAGGAGGAAGTCTCAGCCTAGAGTGCTGGCAGATGCCTTTAGTAGAAGGTGGATCTCGGTGACGTTGAGGTCAGCTTGGTCTATATGGTAAGTTCCAGACAGCCAGGGCTCCTGTTCTCATCCTCCTGCCAGTAAAACAAACAAACAAACAAACAAATAAATAAATAAGCAACAAGCATGCACCAACCAACCAACCAATCAACCAACCAACCAACCAACCAATCAAAAACCCTAATCCAGGAACTCTGGTGTCAGAGTCATGATTCTTTTTTTGTCATTGTTGTTTCAAGTCAGGGTTTCACTGTAGCCCTGGCTGTCCTGGAACATGATCTGTAGACCTCAAACTCAGGAGATTCACCTGCCTCTGCACCTGGAGTGCTGGGATTAAAGGCCACCAAGTCTGGCCTCCAGGATTCTTTAAAAAAAAAAACTTTTAAAAAATTAATTAATTAATTAATTTTTATTTATTCACTCTATGTCCCGCTCACTGCTCCCCTCCTTGTTACCCCCTCCTTTAATCCTCCCTTCCTCCCCCATCCCTTTCTCCTCTGAACCAGTAGGATCCCCCCTGGGTATCACCCTACCCTGGCACTTCAAGTCTCTGCAGAGCTAGGCATGTCCTCTCCCACTGAGGCCAGCCCAGCTAGAAGAACATATCCCACATACAGGCAACAGCTTTTGGGATAGCCCCCACTCCAGTTGTTAGGGAACCACATGAAGGTCAACCTGTACATCTGCTACATATGTGTGGGGAGGCCTAGGTCTAGCCTGTGTATGTTCTTTGGTTGGTGGCTCAGTCTCTAAGAGTCCCAAGGGTCCAGGTTAGTTGACTCTGTTGGTCTTCCTGTTGGAGTTCCTATCCTCTTTGGGACCCCCAGTCCTTCCTCCTATTCTTCCATAAAAGTCTCCAAGCAACATCCACTGTTTGGCTTGTGGGTGCCTGCATCTGTCTGAATCAGCTGCAGGATGGAGCCTCTCAGAGGACAGCCATGTTAGACTCTTGTCTGTATGGTTCAGGATCTGAAGGTTTGATGAGGATGGCAGGAGAGGTGATGGGTACCCCTGGGACAGCAGGGTACTCAGAGCCCCATGATTCTTATAAAACCTGACACAAAGCACTGTTTCTTAATTCATTCTTCAACCAACCAACTAACCAGACAGCCAGCAAACCAACTAACCAACAACTCACCCATCTAACCAACCAACCAACCAACCAACCAACCAACCAACCAACCAACCAATGTATTTATGTGGTCTCTACTGGCAAGATGGGAACTAGAATAGGGGTTAGAAAGAGATAGTGTTGGCTCAGCAGTTAAGAGCACTGACTGCTCTTCTGAAGGTCCTGAGTTCAAATCCCAGCAACCACATGGTGGCTCACAACCATCTGTAATGAGATCTGACTTACATATAATAAATAAATAAATCTTAAAAAAAAAAAAAAGCAGGACAGTGGTGGCACACGCCTTTACTCCCAGCACTTGGGAGGCAGAGGCAGGTGGATTTCTGAGTTCAAGGCCAGCCTGGTCTACAGAGTAAATTCCAGGACAGCCAGGGCTATGCAGAAAAATCCTGTCTCAAAAAAAAAAAAAAAAAATGATAGTGCCTTCATGTAATTTACAGATAACTGAGGGAAGCAAGTATTCAATACTCAATTCATGAATATCTTAGTAATTACTTACTCATGTAATTCTAATATCGCAGTGGAAGACAGAGGTAGCAGGTAAGTGCTAGAAGGAATTTGATCTAGCAAGACCCTTGAGGAAATGTGGAGTTGGATCTGAAAGATGAAGTCCAGCACCAAATGGGCGCTGAGCCTGTTCTTCCACGTTCCTGGGACTGGGAACTCAGTGCCTGGGGAGATCACTCAGGTCAGTGGCAGCCCTGTGCTAGAGGAGCCTGGGGCCACACCGGCAGACTCGTGTGGGCTGTGGAAGTGAGTTCCAGGTTTATCTCACAGACCAGAAGAGTTGGCAGCAGGGAGAGGGGCTACCATTTGTTTCTTTGTTGCTCTTCTTGCTACAGTGCAAAGGATAGGTTTGATATGGGCCCAAGGTGGATGTGAGGAGCGGGATTTGGGGCCACTGCAGGGCTCAGGTACCATAGATGGAAAAGCTCAAGACAGAGGATGGCAGTGGATAGGGGTGGTGTGGAAAGATTCAAGAGGTTATTGGGAAGCAAAATTGACAAAAAGCATGAGTGAATTAAAGAGAGGGCAGTTGCTCCATAGTCCCCGAGCTTTTGATTTTGGAGCTTAAGAAAGGTGCCGTCTGTATCGATGGGGACCGTGGATAGGAAGGTGCCGTCTGTATCGATGGGGACCGTGGATAGGAAGGTGCCGTCTGTATCGATGGGGACCGTGGATAGGAAGGTGCTGTCTGTATCGATGGGGACCGTGGATAGGAAGGTGCCGCCTGTATCGATGGGGACCGTGGATAAGAGCAGGGTGGGTCTGCCCTGGGCAAGCTGAGTTTGGAGTTGACATTGTGCGTTTAATGTTGCATAAATAAATAAATAAAGTTAAAAAAAAAGTAAATTCCTTTAGCTGGACTTTTATAAGAATTGAATTCAAGAAGAGTTAGGAGCGGGCATGCTCAATACCTACCATTCTCTCATGAAACCGGGTTTTATAGGCGCGGGTTCATTTATTCCTCGTCCCTCATCATTTTATGTTTAAGAGCAAATGCACTTAAAACCACTGTTTGGAACATCGCTTTTACTAAAGAGGGGACCACTCTACCATCAGTGTAATTGCTTCGGCACTGTCTTCATGTAGACAGACTTGTGTAAGCCATCATTAATCCTTTGTATAATTAATGCATAAAATGCAAAGTTTCTATTACTGGAAAAGCAAACTCAAGCATCGCGCCGGTAATATCAATAACATGCATTTGTAATTACATACTGTGGATAACTCTGAAAGCTATATTTTATTACATTAATAAAACAGAAAACCCCCTGAAGCCACCCAGAAGCAGGCAGCGGTGACGCTGTGAGAGTTTGCTGCTTTGTCTGTCAGGAGTCTGCAGGGCGCTGGTAGCCAGTTGGGACACACACACTACACAAAAGAATGATGTTCATATTTCTATTTTCAAAAATAGTATGAATTTACTATACAAATTAATGAGCTGGATTGTGACATTTTCATATGTGTGTCATGTTCTTTGATTATATTCCACCTCCATTACCCTTTTTTTTCTTTCTCCAAGACGGACTTTCTTTCTCTGGCTGTCCTGGAACTCACTTTGTTGACCAGGTTGACCTTGAACTCACAGAGATCAACCTGCCTCTGCCTCCAGAGTGCTGGGATTATAGGTTTATATGCACCTCCTGGCTTTTCTCTTCATTCTTCAAGGAATGCCCATACTGGCTTCCAAAGAGGCTTGATCACGTTACATCCATTACTATAGTGTAAGCATCCTTCCTTCCTCGCTAGTGTTTGTTGTGATTGCTTTCTGGGTGATAGCCATTCTTCATGGCATGACATAGAGGCACATTTTTTTCTTTTCTCTTTTTAGACAGGGTCTTGCTCTGTATCCCTGTATGGATGGAACCCATTCTATAGCCCAGGTAGGCCTTGACCATGAGGCAGTTCTGTGTCAGTCCACTGAGTAGTTGATCACACACCTGTACCATGAGCTCTTGATATAATCTGCCCTTCTACTGACTGCAAATTTTCATGTGTCTCTTTTTCTTTCTAGATTCTGGATATCAATCTCTTGCTCAATAGACGGGGGGGGGGGAGGGGTAACATTTTTCTCCCATTTTGAAGCTAGTCTCTTCACTCTGGTAACGGTTTCCATGGCTATGCATAAACATTTTAATTTCATGTGGATCATGTTCAGGGCAGGACAAATGTTCAGGATGGACTGGACCAGTTCCTACTCCTTATGGAGCCTGTTGCTCACACCATAAAGGAAGAAACCAGGAGGGCTATTTTGGGCAGTTCTAAGATGCTCCAAGGACTGAGTAAGTCTCTCTTCTAGAGAGGACATGGGAAAAAAAATAGCTTCTTTGGGGGATGCAAGAGTGAAAGTCTCCAGATTTGGAGATCACTGGAGAACATTCAAACCATCTTAGCAGCTGGCTCTGTGGGCCAGTGCTTGCCTAGTGCTTAAGGAAGAGCTTGGGTTTCATCCCTGGCACTAGAGAAGACGGTGTCAGAGAAGATGATGGCTCTGTGTAAACAGAGAAGGCATTTCTACAAGCTAAACAAACCATGAAACCACGAGTCCTCACACCCTCGTTACTATCTCCTGGTGATCCAGGATCCAGAGCCTGTCAGACGCATCCTGTTGCTGATGGAGACACAACCCAGAGCACCCACAAGCCATTCCCATCCCAGTTACCCCAGAAATGCAACTCTCTCTGACTGTGGGACAAGGCTAAAGGGTTTGGTTTTGTTTTTCTTTTTTTCTTTCAGTAGTTAACCACCAGATTTGAACCAAAAAACATTTAGTGTTTAAAGAAAAAAAGAAGAAAGAAAGAAAGAAAGAAAAAAAGAAAACAATTTCCAAGAATAATCTTGTATTTAAATTATTGTCCCAGGATGTATGATTTATTTGTACTGATTTTTTCCCTACAGGACAAAATAATGAGGTTGCTTTGCTTGGGTATACCGATGGACTTTGGGCTGTCCATATTTGTCTACAAAAATCTATTGTGGGAATCGGAGAGACAGCTCAGTGGTTAAGAGAACTTGTCCTTGCAGAAGACCCAGTCCCTGCAACCACATAGCACCCGACAACTGGTCAAAACTCTAGTTCTGAGGAATCCAATGCCCTCTCATGACTTCGGAGAGCACCAGGCATGCATGCGGTACACAGACATGCATGTGAGGAAAACGTTCACAGACATAAACTAAATAAGTCTTTTTTAAAAAGGTTTTATTTAAAATATGTATGTTGTGTTATTTTCATTCATTTTTCTGGAGACAGGGCCAGGTCTTTGCAACATCCCCTAAGTGGTCTGTGAGCTCCCTTCCCCAGCATCTATGGAACATTTATGGACCAGAATATAAATAGGTTATGAATACAAATAGAGCCCTTTCTTCCCTTGCTGTGTATTTCCTCATATGGCCAACAGGTGGCAGCATAGACATCAACCGTCATCTCCCAGCCCCCATACATACCCTTGTCTTCAGGACCTCAAATAAATTTGAGGAGTGAAATGTAATGTTTAGATCCCATTAGCAACCTAGCTTTGGCTTGCATAGATTGTGGACAAAGTATCTTATCAAACTGCCCTCAAAATCTCTGTGGAAGAATAAAGTGAGATTAAATAGCAGTCACAAATATGGAGCGAGAGTATTTGATATGCTTTGTTAGTGAGAGAAAAAAAAACTCAGTTGCTTGAACCAAAGGTCCACACAGACTGTAAAATCTTACAGACTCTCCAGAGCTGCGGTGAGTGCTTTACTACCGAGCATCACAGTTTCAAACAGCATCTGTAATGAATGGTTTTAAGTACTTTTTCATTCACAAAAGCAAAACCATTTCTTGGAACCAACAGCTGAAAGACCTCTTTCACGTCTTCAGCTCCCCAGAGGACTGTGTAGAACAGAAAAAAGGGGAAGCTGTCCTGCACTTGTGCCCCTGAGGATTTTTAATTTTGATTATTAAGTATCACTTTCTGTATTACTTTCTATTTTTTGTGAACTCTCGAGAACCCTGGAGGGAGACATCCACCGATGTCTGTTATGAATTCTTTTATTTTTATTTTATGTGTTTTGTCTGCATGTATGTCTCTGTCAGGGTGTCAGATCTTGGAGTTATAGACAACTGGGAGCTGCTATGTGGGTGCTGGGAATTAAACCCTGGGCCTTTAGTCTCGTAACTGCTGAGCCATCTCTCCAGCTCCTATGAATTCATAACAATGTGTACATTAGCATTTTTTATCTTTAAGTTAGTTTAACTGTCAATATTTTAGGCAGAAGATTCTGGGTCCCCCCTTCCCCCAGGGTTTCTTTGTGTAGCCCTGGCTGTTTTGGAACTTGTTCTGTAGACCAGGCTGATCTCCACTCTCAAGCATCTGTCTGCCTCTGCCTCCCAGAGTACTGGGATTAAAGGCGTATACCCCTACTGTCTAGCATTCCTGGGTCTTTTTTTTTTAAAGATTTATTTATTATTATAATCTAAGTATACTATAGCTGTCTTCAGGCGCACCAGGACAGGGTGTCAGATCCCATTACAGATGGTTGTGAACCACCATGTGGTTGCTGGGACTTGAACTCAGGACCTTCAGAAGAGCAATCAGTGCTCTTAACCGCCAAGTCATCTCTCTCCAGCCCCCGTTTCTGGGTCTTAATGTGGCTGATGACAATGATGTTGCTCAGGATTAACTTAATTGCTTACTGGTATATGCTGCGTGCTACCTGTGATTCTTAGCTGTGGAATTAAGTTTTCACTGAAGTCCGAAACAAGTCCAAGGTCAAGTGTCAGTGGGACCAGGGGTTGGTGGGCTTGGTGAGGTCCATTGTGCCTAATGCTTCTTTTTCTTGAAAAGTTGCCATAAATTTCTGTTATTGGGGAGCCTGGAACAAATAGGTGGACCTTCAGTGTCGCCAGCTGTCCTGAAGGGAGAAGAAGATAGATAGAGAGGGCCTGGTGACAGTTGACAAATATCAACAGAAGGGATGCAAATGTTTCTCGGGGAGAATAGAATTTGGAAACTGTTTGCCTGCCTGCTTGGGTTCATTTTTCACAGTCCAGTTCAAACTGTGAGGCTTCCCTTGAAATGTAAAATAGCCTCCGGGCAGAACCCTGGAGTCAGGAATTTGCATCTGAGTTCAGCTTCTTTCAGATAATAATTACTGTTAGAAGGACCTCTGTGGGTCAATCCGACACCAATCAATTAGTATTTATGGAAATGTGTTTTCTGTCTAGTCTTCCATTAAATGTTGTGAGCAACAGGAGACAAACTGAACCCTAATCCCCCGGTTGTATTCCTATTGTCCTGCTGTGTGGGGCCTGGGTAGAGAGTGAGCGGCAGGGAGCCGGGTGGCGGGAGTCAACAGCAATTGTTTAATGGTTATTTATTATATCGGTGCTGGGATTTGAACCTAGGGTCTCTGACGTACTAGGCAAGTACTCTACCACTGAACTACATCTACACAGTTTTCCCCCTGCCCCTTTTATAAAATTTGAGACATCACTAAAATCTCCAGGTTAGCCTTGAACTTGGAAGTCCTGTCTCAGCTTCCACCAGGCTTCCCTAGTTAGAAGGTGTTTCAATGTGAGCCATTGTGGCTCAGGAACAAACTCTCTCTCTCAGTCAGACTTCTCTCCTCCCATTAGTCCCAGTGCCTGACACACCTGGAGTTGTTCCCGTTTATAAAATGTTTTCATTGGATCACAGACCAGATGAGTTTCAGCTTGAAATTCCCTAAGCTGCTATTTAGTTCTCAGGGGCGAGGTGTGTGTGTGTGTGTGTGTGTGTGTTTTCCTGTTAGCTGTGACCCAGAAGGCTGATGAAGGGTCTGGACCAGGGTGGGTGGCCTTTTCTCCTGACCACTTCATCTGTCTATACCTTGGGGACTGTTTTAAAAGCTCCAGGTGTTGGGGAAAGGAGCGACGGACTCAACCAAAATGGAGTGCAGCACTCTTTGATTTAATTTCTACATAAAAGAAAAGGGTTCCTTTTCGGAACTTTTCTTATGCAAGATTCTGACATGTTGGCCCCATGTACTGTTACTTAGGGCAAAAGGTAAAAACGAAACAAAAGCAACCCTCCCCCCAACCTCAGCCACCCACGGGATTTATAAAATTCACAAATAGCACTAAGGTTAGTGTCTTCTCAGGTGTGGTACCAGCCTGTTATCTTAGCAGAGGCAGATGAATTGTTTCTGAGCTTGAGGTCAGTCTGGGCTACACAGTCAAGTCTAGGATAGCCTGGGCTACACAGTCAAGTCTAGAATAGCCTTGTCCATCAACTTCTTTGAAATTTCATTTATTCTGCATTTTGTTATTGTGGATTGTTTTAAAGACTTATATATTTATTTTATGTATATGACTACGCCTTAGAAGAAGACGTCAGATCTCATTACAGATGGTTGTGAGTGTTCAGCAGTGGTGGTGCACGCCTTTAACCCCAGCACTTGAGAGGCAGAGGCAGACAGATTTCTGAGTTCGAGGCCAGCCTGGTCTACAGAGTGAGTTCCGGGACAGCCAGGGCTACATAGAGAAACCCTGTCTCAAAGAGAAAAAAAAAAAAAGATGGTTGTGAGCCACCATGTGGTTGCTGGGAATTGAACTCAGGAAGAACAGTCAGTGCTCTTAACTGCAGAGCCATCTCACCAGCCCTGTGGATTGTTTTAAAAATTATGTAGGATCTCATATAGCCCAGGCTGGGCTTGAGTTTATCTAGCAGCTGAAGATGGCCTTGAACTTCTGACCCTCCCATCTTCATCTCCCAAGCAGGGATTACAGACATGAACCACTGCTCTGGGTTTATGCAGAGCCTGGGATCCCCACCCCCACCCCCTGGTCTCAGTGCCAGGCAGGCATGCCACCCATTGAGCCCCAGCCCATCCCTCAGAAGGCTTCTTGACAAAAAGCATATGACATTTGAAGCCCAGAAGGAGAATGTGCGAGGACTCTCAAATGCCCTGTAGGACTTAGGAAAAACTCAGGAAATGAATATGAATTCATTTATGCTGAAAATGACCACCACAAAGGAAGACAAACGGAACAGGGAACTGGAAAGGGGCTTGCAGGTGAGTTAAGGTATGATGTATCATTTTGGAATTGTAAAAAATGAATTTATTTATATGTTTCTATTGCTGTATGGTCTTATGTAAGGGAGGCTGGCCTTGAACCTTGATCTTCCTGCCGCTGCCTCTCAAGAGTGACTGCCATCATACTTGATACCTTTATTATTTATTTTTTTTTGAATGTGCGTGTGATTTTACACCTCTTTAGTTATTGAGAGAAATAATGTGTGTGTACATTTTCATGTGTGCTCATGTGTGCGCTGAAAATAATCCTTCCAACTTTCACACACACACACACACAAACACACACACACACACACACACACACACACACACAGAGGTACAAGCACCACACAGCCAGTGTTGGCTCCTTGGAAATGAAAGTTCACCTAACTTGGCAGCAAGGGCCCTTAGTGCCTGTAATGTTTCTCCATCCCACATTTATCTTATTATTATTTTTTTTTATGTCACCCAAAAGTAACTAAGACCAAAAAAAAAAGGCAGCAGGCAGGTTTTAGGTAGTGAATGAACACATTGTTGGGAACGAGTTCTACAGAATTTTAACAGTATGCTCAGAGCAACAGGTGTGAAATTATACAGGTGCATCTCTGAGAATACATATTTTGGGCCCCACTTGAAATATGAGTCTTATTAAGATTCGTGTTCTGCAATGTCTAAAACAGGCTGGATACAGCTCGGGCCCTTTATGTATAATTTAAGAATGGAAACCATAACAACAGTATGTGGGTAGAACGAATTTATTTTCTGAATGGACGAATTAGGTCATCGCCAGGCAGTTTTATCTGATGGGAACCCCTCCCTGTAGGTACTCAGGCAGGGAGCAACCACTCTGGCTGCCTTGGCAGAGAGGGTTGAGATGCTCAGCTGGATTGCCCTGGGAAGGATGTGGTGAAAGTTGCGGGCGTTATTTTCAGAGGTGTTGCTGGCTGTACCGTTGTTCCTCTGGTGTCTTTAAGACTGGTGGCTGCCTCTCTATTGCATGCCCCACCTGTGGCTCCAGCTGTGGCTTCCCTAAGATCAACAACAAAACCCATGAGCCTTGATTCTCAAAGAGCAGGGTAATTGCATCAAATACATGCGGTGTCACTTTTTCCTGTCCGGGCTACGGAAGTGAGGTCTGACTTATCTAGGGCATCAGGCTAGACCCTAGGTGCTAGGGATGACCATGGATCCTCTCAGCAAGATCACTTGAAACAGGGAGGGTTCACTTGATGGGTTTCCAGAAGATAGGGGACCAAACTTAGACTCTTTTAGAGAGGGGGTGGGGAGCCCTGAGGAGGAACGTGCTGGTTACCAGGACTGCCTTTTGGATGGGTAATAAAAGCCTCCCAGCAGCGTGCAAATGGGTTTGCAGACGAGATTCTTAAATGCAGGGTTGGGGTTCACTGAGGTTGGTTACCTGGGGCTGCCCCGCAAGGGGAGCCCACGAAATCCAACCTCACAGCCTTGCGTGGCAGCCCGGGATCCCTCCCACATCTCAGGCAAGTTCCTTCGAACACCGGGGCTCAGACCTCCGGTGCTTTAAGTCCTAAAGTTTAGGTTTTATAGGAGTAAAAAGCAAACCCACACACATGGAGAGACCAATAGCTCCAGCCGCATATGCAGCAGACGCTGGCCTTATCTGGCATCAATGGGAAGAAAGGCCCTTGGTCCTGTGAAGGCTCGATGCTCCAGCCTAGGCAGGAGTGAATGGTTGGGTGAGCATCCACATAGAAGCAGTGGGGAGGGGAGGTAGGATAAGGGGGTTTCAGAGGGGAAACCCGGCAAGCGGATAACATTTGAACTGTAAATAAATAAAACAACCAAAACAACCAATTAAAAAAAAAATAGCAAACCCACTGAAGGCTCCTCGGAACCCGCTCACCTGGGGAACGATGCTCTGGATTTTGATAAAACAACCCAAGATGTTATAGTCACTAGAGCCTGGATGTAAAGCGGGGAGGGGGGAGAGCAGGGGAGGGAGGGGAAGGGCTCAGGACTGTCACTTTTGGGTATAAAAGAATTCCTTTAAAAAGCTGGAGAAAGCGGGCAGTGGTGGCGCAAGCCTTTAATCCCAGCACTTGGGAGGCAGTGGCAGGTGGATTTCTGAGTTCGAGGCCAGCCTGGTCTACAGAGTGAGTTCCAGGACAGCCAGGGCTACTTTGTCTCGAAAAATCCAAAAAAAAAAAAAAAAAAAAAAAAAAAGCTGGAGAAAGAGCCAGGTGTGGTGGAGCACTCCCTTAATCCCCACACTGGGGAGGCAGGGCAGCCTGGATCTGTGAGTTCAAAACTAGCTTGGTTTACAGAGTGAGTTCAGGACAGCCAGGGCTACACAGAGAAACCCTGTCTCTGAAAAACCAAAGTGGAGAAAGAATGATGAAGAAGAGAAAGGAGCCTCCCCCTTACCCCTGTAATTTGTTTCTAATCTTTCTTTCCATTTCTTTTTAAAGATCTATCTATCTATCTATCTATTCATTTATTGTTTTTTCGAGACAGGGTTTCTCTGTGTAGCCTTGGCTGTCAGAAGAGCAGTCAGTAAGTACTCTTTAACCACTGAGCCATCTCTCTAACCCCCCTTCCTTCCTTCCTTCCTCCCTACCCCTCTTTCTTTCTGTCTCTCTCTCTCTTTTTTTTTTCTTTTTTTTTTTTTTTCTTTTTTTTTTGAGACTGGGTCTGACTAGATAGCCCTGGCTGTCCTAAAACTATCTCTGTAGACCAGGCTGGCCTTGAACTACAAACTACAAGGTCATATCTCCCAATAGTGCCATTCCCTACAGCAGCACCAGGCAGATTTGTGCTGGAGAAGGAGCTGCGAGTTCTCCATCTTGATCCCAAGGCAACTGCTTGAGACTGTTCCAATTGGGCAGAGCTTGAGCATAGGAGACCTCAAAGCCTGCCCCCATAGTGACACACTTCCTCCAACAAGATCATACCTCCTAATAGTGCCACTTCCCATGGGCCAACATTCAAACGCATGGGTCTATAGGGGCCATAGCTATTCAAACCACCACAGTGGGTTACAGTAAATTGGGGGGAAATCTCTGTCACAGGTTTCAGATTCTATCTGATGCTATATTCTTAACTTCTGAGTTGGTGGAAGTTAGTCTGGTGGTCTGTTAATACATCCCCAAATGTTTCACAAGTTAGGTTATAAGGATGTATGTCAGACACATAGGTGGACAATCAATGCCGACCTGAGAGTTTAAAGATAGCTCGAGGTCATCTGGCTCTGGGAAACTGCAACATTCCAGTTCTCTACAAGCACACAGTTCTGATCAGCCAGTCAGTGTTGTCTCTAATACATGCGTGACATTTTTTTCTGCGAACATGAGCTCACAATTTGGAGGATGAAGTGAGGTGCTGCTAGGAGACACTTTCTGTGGGCGTTTTGCGGAGACTGTGTTGTTGTCTGGTATGGGGTGTGGCAGCTTTCCCATCATCCCCCCACATAGGAGGCTGAGGAAGGGGAATCACTTGAGCCCAGGAGTGATTTCTGTGATAGACGGAGCATCCCCTTCTTGTATTGTTTTAGACAGGGCCTCACTGTGCAGCCCAGGTTTCCTCTAACTCCAGTTGTTTCTGGCAATGTTGAGGACCTGCGGGACGGTGTGGTCCCAAGGGGCTTGGGGGGGGGGATTGCTGGTAAAGTGTAACAAGTAGAAAGTTGAGACTGCCCGTTGGGGTTGGGGGTGGAGGATTCCCTCTGACCCAGAAGGAAGGAAGGGTCTCTCAGTGTTCTTTCCTGAAGCTGGCAGCGCACTGAGGTGGTGTGAAGGATGGGTGGACTTTTCATGGCTCTCTGCTTCTTTTTACCCTGGGGGCCTAGGTAGC
The DNA here is from genome assembly GCF_978045245.1 of Mus caroli. Lineage (NCBI taxonomy): Eukaryota > Metazoa > Chordata > Mammalia > Rodentia > Muridae > Mus > Mus caroli. The sequence continues at coordinate 133,345,488 of NW_028227256.1, forward strand.
AATTGTGCCCAGGTTCTAACGTGGACCTACAAAGTCTTTTTAATCCAACAAGCAGATCCTTAGATGAAAAGTCTGTTAATCTGAGGGTATCTCAGTATGTCATGGGGCAATTAGCATGAACTACCAACATGGTCTTAGTGACCTACATAGCTGTGGAAACATTCATTGTTTATTCCCAGTGGTCGTTAAGGAGAAATCCTGTCTCAAAACAAAACAAAACAAAAACCCCAAAACATTGGGAAGTTGGTGCTTTATGCCTTTAATCCCAGCATTCAGGAGGCAGAGGTAGGAGGATTTCTGAGTTTGAGGCCAGCCTGGTCTACACAGTGAGTTCCAGGACAGCCAGGGCTACAGAGAAACCCTGTCTTGAAAATAAAAAGAATTCTTTTTTTCTCATGTAATCTATTCTGATTATGGTTTTCCCCTCCCCCTGCTCCGCCCAGCTCCTTCTCACCTCCTCCCCATCTGGGTCTGCCCCCTTTCTGTCTCTCATTAGAAAAGGAGCGGGGTTGGGGGGGGGGCGGGGATGGGGATGGGCGGGCTCAGCTGTTAAGAGCACTGACTGCTCTTCCGAAAGTCCTGAGTTCAAATCCCAGCAACCACATGGTGGCTCACAACCATCTGTAATGATATCTGATGCCATCTTCTGGTGTGTCTGAAGACAGCTACAGTGTACTTACATATAACAATAAATAAATCTTAAAAAAAAGAAGAAGAAGAAGCCGGGTGTGGTGGCACATGCCTTTAAACCCAGCACTTGGGAGGCAGAGGCAGGCGAATTTCTGAGTTCGAGGCCAGCCTGGTCTACAGAGTGAGTTCCAGGACAGCCAGGGCTACACAGAGAAACCCTGTCTTGAAACACCAAAAAAAAAAAAAAAAAAAAAAAGAAAAAGAAAAGAAAAGGAACAGGGTTCTATGGAATAATAAAAATAAATAAATAATGTAGTTAGATAAGCAAAAACTAACACATTGGGACTGGAAGAAAACAAACAAATGGACGGAAGGAAAAGAGCCCAAGAAAAATAATAAGAAACAGCCACTCAGGAGTCCCAAATAACACGAAACCGAAGCCATAAAACACAGGCAAGGGACACACATCCTTCCTGCCTCCTTTCCTTTGGAGTTCCCTGAAGGAAAGGAATTTGATAGCGATATCCATCTCTGAGAATCTCTGCTTCCATCTCTGTGTCTGATCCCAACTGCTGCAGAGATTCTTGCTAACCTGCTCAGATAGGAATCTACCTGAGGGCAGGACACGGTGATCAGATATCAAAGGTGGAGGAGGTCTTGTTTTTTGTTTTGTTTTTTTTTTCTTCTTCCTAAACCAGAATTAGACAGGCTAAAACCAGGACCCAAGGATGAGGTCTGGCAGAGTAGAGGACCTCAGGCGCCTTTCTATTTTATTTTGTTTGTTTGTTTGTTTTTTGAGACAGGCTTTCTCTGTGTAGCCCTGGCTGTCCTGAAGTTTGCTCTGTAGACCAGGTTAGCATCAAACTCCTGTCTCTGCCTCCTGAGTGCTGAGATTTAAGGTGTGTGCTACCACTGCCTGGCCTTTTTGGGTTTTGATACTAGTTATTTTTAATTTTAATTTTGCTTGGGGAGAGACAAGGTCTCCTGTAGCCCAGGCTGGCTTTGAACTCCTTATCCTCCAGCCTCTACCTTCCAAGTGCTAGGACTATAGGTGTATGCCACCGTGACCCACCCAGGTAGCTTTTACTATATGTAGCGATTGGTATAGATTCTCACTTCTTACCTACACCTTCATCCCTACACTGTATGAAAGAGTGGAACTGGAACGCTACTCACTGCCGAAGATTAGGCTTGCTTAAAACCAGTACTTTCTTCGTTTTCCTTCTTAGCTTTGTTTGTTTGAGGCAGAGAATCTTTGTAGCCCTGGCTGGTCTAGAACTCACTCCGAGGACTAGGCTGGCCTTGAGATCCACTGGCCTCTGCCTCCCGAGTGCTGGGATTAAAGGTGCATGCTGCTACCATTTATTGGCTGGTTTTCTGTCAACTTGACACATTAATTGAGAAAGTGCCCCTACCAGATTGCCTTGGGAACAAGCCTGGGGTGCGTTTTCTTGACTGAGGAGTGATACTGGAAGGACCCACCTCACTGGAGGCTCTGCCACCTCTAGGCAGGTGGTCAGGTGATCCTGGACTCTAAGAAAGCAGGCTGAACAAACCATGGCAAGCAAGGCAGTAAGCAGCACCCCTCCACGGCCTCTGCATCAGCTCCTGTCTCTAGGTTCCTGCCCTGTTTCAGTTCTCGCCCTGATGTCTCTGTGACCTGAGATTTCTAAGCTGAAATAATCCTTTCCTCCCTACTTACTTATGATTATGGTGTTTTATCTTGGTAACAGAAACCCTAACTTAGACCTCTCCTCCCTCCCCCCGACACACACACACACACACACACACACACACTCACACTTGCTCACATGCACACACGCATTTCCCCCCTCAGGATCTCCTGCATGCTAGGAGAGATTTCTGTCACTGTAGCTCAGTCCTGGTTTTTTATTTCTTCCATCACTGTGACCATCCTAATCAGCAGCAGTATCATGCCTGGTGTGTGACACTTGACCTGCCACACCTGGCATGTCACACCTGGCATGCCACACCTGGCATGTCACATCTGACCTGTCACACCTGGCTTTGTCACACCTGGCATGTCACACCTGATGTTCATTAGGTATTTCCTCTTTGTTCTGTACTTTGCTAGGGCTTGCTCTATACTCAAGAGGCTGGAGAAATGACATAGCAGTTAAGCACTGTTCTTGGAAAGGGTTTCTAAGCTTAGTTCCTGGGCCCCCCATGGGGCAGCTCATAACCTCCTATGACTCCAGATCCCCGAACTCTGATGCCCTCTTCTGACCTCCTTGGGCACAGCACTCATGTGCACATAGAACTGAAACAAATCTTTAGTTTTTACTCAAATCCCAAGGAAGGCATCTAATGCTTTCTTTCCTCTTCTTTCTTCCTTCCCTCCCTCCCTTAAAAAAAAAAAAAGATTTATTTATTTATTTATTTTATGTATATGATTACACTGTAGCTGTCTTCAGACACACCAGAAGAGGGCATCAGATCCCATTACAGATGGTTGTGAGCCACCATGTGGTTGCTGGGAATTGAACTCAGGACCTCTGGAAGAGCAGCCAGTGTTCTTAACCACTGAGCCATCTCTCCAGGCCCTCTCTCCCGCTTCCCTCTCAGCTCCTTCTCTCTTTCTTTCTACCCCCAATGCTGGGGATTGAACCCAGGGCTTTGCACATGCTGGGCAAGTTCTCTACCATTGAGCTACCACTCTGGCCCTGTTTTCATTTTATAGTTGGAAACAAAAAGAGCAGAAATAATAAGTGATTTTTCTCAGAGTCACACTGTTAAGTACAAACTATACGCTGTCTGTAAAGTATTTGGCAATTTACCTAATTATAATTTAAAAAAAAAATCATTGTATTTGTTGTTTGTGTGTGTGTGTGAGAGAGAGATGTGTGGGTGGTGTGCATGCTCTGGTGTACACTGTGGAGGTCAGGGGACACCTTTGTTGGTCTGTTCGCTCCTTCCACCGTTGTATGACCTCAGACAGACAGCCTTGTCCATCCAACGCCCCTGGCTGGCCCCATCCTTGCTTTTAGAAAGAACTTATTTTGTTTTAAGAAATGTTGTGCTCTTGAGTTTCAAAATCAAAATGAAAAACAACATTAAATTACAGAAAATGACCTTGGAAGCTACTGCTCTGCAGCTGAGGTATGCTCAGGAAAGACAAATACACACAGATATAGACCCAAGTTTCCTCTCATGTGTTTTTTATTAATATTAGGCAATTCTCTGCTTAGTGTCTTGGCTTCTCACTGTAATTGGTGGCTCTTTAATCAAAGTGTGTGGTAGTGCCTAGCTGTCAGAGCCTATTTGTTTATTTATTTATATCCCAAATGCTGCCCCCCTCCCAGTTCCCTCCTCACAGAGACCCTCCCTCTCCCCTTCTCCTCTAAGAGGTTGCCCCGTGGCCCCCCACCCCCATACACCCCCACCCTGGCTTATCAAGTCTCTACTGGGTTTGGCTCCTGCTCTCCCACTGAGACCTGACAAAGCAGCCCTCTGCTGGGGACCATATTCCACAGTAGGGCAACAGCTTTAGGGGCAGGCCCCCTCCCCTCAAATTGTTGGTCTAGGGGGACCGACATGCAGATTGAGCTACACTTTGGATAGAAATGTGGGTGGGTGGGAGGGTAGGTCCAGGCCATGTATGTCTTTGGTTGGTGGCTCAGTCTTTGAGAGCTCCCAGGAGTCCAGGTTAGTTGACTGTTAGTCCTCCTGTGGGGTTGCCATCCCCTTCAAGGCCTTCAATCTTTCCCCTAACTTCCATAGGAGTCCCTGACCCCTTCCAATGTTTGGCTGTGGGTATCTTCATCTGTTTCTCTCAGCTGCTGGGTAGAGCCTCTCAGAAGGCAGTTATGCTAGGCTCCTGTCTGCAAGCATAACAGAGCCTATATTTTTTATTGCATTTATTTACTCTTTGAGAACTAAATTATATGTTATACATTATACTAAATATATATTTATATAATATATTTTATACATTTATATTATATATACTTTGTATTTATTATGTATACATATATATGTATATATATGTTTTGATCATATTCACCCTCTTCTTGCTTCTTACTCCTCCTGGATTTCCTCACTCATACCCACCCCCCCCCCAACTCTTCATGTCTGTCTTTCCTCCCCATCCCCCATTCCTCTAGTCCGGTCAGTGCAGTCCCTGAGTTCTTTGTCACACTTTTGCTGTGCTTGGTTTTGGTTTTGGTTTTGGTTTTTTTGAGACAGGGTTTCTCTGTGTAGCCCTGAGTGTCCTGGAACTCACTCTGTAGACCAGGCTAGCCTTGAACTCAGAAATCCGCCTGCCTCTGCCTCTCAAGTGCTGCTGGGATTAAAGGTGTGCACCACCACTGCCTGGCAAGAATTATTTATTTAGTTTATGGACGTGAGTATGCTGTAGCTGTCTTCTGACACACCATAAGAGGGCATCAGATCCCATTACAGATGGTTGTGAGCCACCATGTGGTTGCTGGGAATTGAACTCAGGACCTGTGGAAAAACAGTCAGTGCTCTTAACTGCTGAGTCGTCTCTCCAGCCCTTTGCTGTGCTTGTGTAGATTAAGAACATCTTTCATTTTTAGTGCAAACTAGTTAGTTGTCTTGCTCCAAAAATGTGTAAAAAAAAAAAAAAAAAAAAAAAAAACTAAGCTGGGTGTGATGGTGCACACCTTTAATCCCAGCACTTGGGAGCCAGAGGCAGGTGGATTTCTGAGTTCGAGGTGGGCCTGGTCTACAAAGTGAGTTCCAGGACAGCCAGGGCTATACAGAGAAACCCTGTCTTGAAAATCAAAAAAAAAAAAAAATCTAAACGAGGTTCTGCCTGAATATGTATTTGTGATCTAAAATCAGAGCTGGCTGCTCTTCCAAGGATTCTGGTTCAATTCCAACACCCACACAGCAACTCACAAATGTCAGTAACTCCACTTCCAGGCGAGCTGGTGCCCTCTTCTGGCTTCCTCAGACACTGCATGCACACGGTACACAGAGCTACATGCAGGCAAAACAACACTATGTAAAGAGACTTGGTCTCTTTACATAATAACTCTAGCTGTCCTGGAACTTACTTTGTAGACCAGGCTTGCCTCGAACTCACAGAGATCAGCCTACTTCTGCCTCCTGAGTTCTGGGATCAAAGGTGGGCACCATCACTCCTGGCTCATAAAACAAATCTTTTTAAAACTGCAGGAGAGTGTCTAGAGAGATGATGGCTCAGTGATTGAAAGCACGGTCTTCTTTCAGGTTCAATTCCCAGCACCATTGTCACAACCATTTGATCCGCCGCCCTCTTTTGGCCTCTGTAGCCACAATACACATGTGGTACACAGACATACATGCAGGCAAAACACCCATATGCCTAAAATAAAAATAAAAACAAAAAACTAAAAATAAATAAATAAATCAAGGGATGTATAGTGATATTGAGAAGTCACATGACCTGCTAGTCATATTCAAGGAGGATACCACCTTCAGGTGAATACAATAAGATAGGGTTGTCTCTCGTGGGCCAAACCTATAACTTATTTCTATGTAAGTATTTAGAGGTGTTTGTCTTGTTCAGTGTCTTTTTATGCATCTGCTGTTCATACACCAAATTCTCTCTGGAGAATCCACGCAGCCTCTCCCACTTGTGACTCAGGAGATTCAACTGAATCTGATGCCAGCCCCCCAAAATGGGTGAGTCTTGGTGGATCATGTGGTGTAGGCCTGGATCAGTCGGCATGGTGTACTCTGGAGACCACGTTTTTTAAAGAACCGCTTGCCTTAAAACACCCACTACCTCTTTTCAGCAGAAAGGAGTGCCCGCAGAACCAGTTCTGGGCAATTGCATTAGCCATCAGTTGGGCTGCTCTTTTCAGGCAACAGGTACAGAATAGCCTTCGTGTCTATGTGCAGTGCTAGACGGCAGAGTTAGTTCCGATAACAATCAACTCCTGTCCTACAGCAAATAGGACAGCAAAGACACCAGGCTTTCCAGAGAGCTCTGCAGGAGAAATGCAGAAGGGCACGGCTAGCTTTTAGAGACAAGGAGAAAAGCTGGGTCAGCCGAAGTCAGCCTGGGCTAGGGGAGGTAAAGAGAGACAGGCTCCCAGGAAGGAGACCAGTTAAATCTTGATGTGTAGTGCGCTGAGAAGAGGCTGGGTCTGGTTGGAGCTGACAACTGAGGCTTGAGAGTCAGGACTTTTCAGCCAACAGGCTCCACTAAGCATCCTTAAATCCTTAATCTTTCTGCCAGTGGCACTAGGGAGCCATTAAAGACTTTGAAGCCAAGAACAAACAGACTTGGGAAATAATCAGGGATGTGTGTGTGTGTGTGTGTGTGTGTGTGTGTGTGTGAAAACTGCGCCCATGGAGTAGAGAATGGACTTTTGAGACCAAGAGTAAAAGAAAGTAGGAACTGGGAAGACAGCCCTGAGGGTAAAATATAGGCTGCCAAGCCTGGCCACTGGAGTTGGAGCTCCAGAATCCATGTTCAAAAGAAAAGCTTGATTCGATGGTACACCTCTGTTAGCCCAGCACTCCTCCAAAGGAACAGGAGACAGAGACAGGAGAAGTGCCCAGAGGCTCACAGGCGCGTAGAGTATACAGTATGGCAGACGGAGGACCATGAAAACCAGCTCCTAAAAATCCTCAGATCTTCAAATGCAATCTCTGTGGCACGTGGGAATTTGTATATACACAAGTTGATAAATGATTATATAAAAAGAATATAAAGGAAACTGGACAATAACCGCTGAGCTTTAGGTGACATGGGAAGAGGGTGGGGACATTGATAATAGAAGGATCTTAGATCCCGGACATCTTGTGTTTCATCGATTTTGAAATATAGATGTGTTTAATATTTCCGTCTGATAATATGTTGTTGGCACGTGTCATAGCCAGTAGCCTCCTTGTCAGCCGACGTGTTGCGTAGGAGATAAAAGCTGTTGTAGTTCAAGGAACTGGACATGAAGCTCGCTCCTGATCAGCCCTGTGGGTTGCAGTAGGGAGGAGGCCCTGAAGGAGCAGGTCTACTCTGTAGCCTTGTTCTCTGTTTCCTGTGACAAAGTCCAAATTGGAACACATATTAGTTAATGTGTGCCGGGAGCTGAGCTGCCCAGTTTAAAGATGTAGGAATGGGGCATCTAGTGTTTGCTGTTTGGGGTTTTTGTTTGTTTGTTTGTTTATAATTTAATTTTTATGTGCATCCATGTTTTGCCTGCATGTGTGTCTCTGTGAGGGTGTTGGAATCCCTGTAACTGGGGTCACAGACAGGTGAGTGCTGCCATGTGGGTGCTGGGAATTGAACTTGGGTCATCTTGAAGAACAGCCAGTGCTCTTAACAACTGAGCCACCTTTTTAGTCTCCTCTTTGTTTTCTGACAGTATCTTTTTATGTAGCACTGGCTGGTCCAGCATTTGCTGTGTACACTGGCTGGTGTTGAATTCACAGAGGTTTTGTTGTTGTTGTTGTTTTGAGGCAGGGTCTATATAGTCTTGGAACTTGCTGTATACACCAGACTGGGCTTGAATTAAAAAAGATCTTCCTTTCCCTGCCTCCTGCCTCCTGCCTCCTGCCTCCTGCCTCCTGCCTCCTGCCTCCTGCCTCCTGCCTCCTGCCTCCTGCCTCCTGCCTCCTGCCTCCTGCCTCCTGCCTCCTGCCTCCTGCCTCCTGCCTCCTGCCTCCTGCCTCCTGCCTCCTGCCTCCTGCCTCCTGCCTCCTGCCTCCTGCCTCCTGCCTCCTGCCTCCTGCCTCCTGCCTCCTGCCTCCTGCCTCCTGCCTCCTGCCTCCTGCCTCCTGCCTCCTGCCTCCTGCCTCCTGCCTCCTGCCTCCTGCCTCCTGCCTCCTGCCTCCTGCCTCCTGCCTCCTGCCTCCTGCCTCCTGCCTCCTGCCTCCTGCCTCCTGCCTCCTGCCTCCTGCCTCCTGCCTCCTGCCTCCTGCCTCCTGCCTCCTGCCTCCTGCCTCCTGCCTCCTGCCTCCTGCCTCCTGCCTCCTGCCTCCTGCCTCCTGCCTCCTGCCTCCTGCCTCCTGCCTCCTGCCTCCTGCCTCCTGCCTCCTGCCTCCTGCCTCCTGCCTCCTGCCTCCTGCCTCCTGCCTCCTGCCTCCTGCCTCCTGCCTCCTGCCTCCTGCCTCCTGCCTCCTGCCTCCTGCCTCCTGCCTCCTGCCTCCTGCCTCCTGCCTCCTGCCTCCTGCCTCCTGCCTCCTGCCTCCTGCCTCCTGCCTCCTGCCTCCTGCCTCCTGCCTCCTGCCTCCTGCCTCCTGCCTCCTGCCTCCTGCCTCCTGCCTCCTGCCTCCTGCCTCCTGCCTCCTGCCTCCTGCCTCCTGCCTCCTGCCTCCTGCCTCCTGCCTCCTGCCTCCTGCCTCCTGCCTCCTGCCTCCTGCCTCCTGCCTCCTGCCTCCTGCCTCCTGCCTCCTGCCTCCTGCCTCCTGCCTCCTGCCTCCTGCCTCCTGCCTCCTGCCTCCTGCCTCCTGCCTCCTGCCTCCTGCCTCCTGCCTCCTGCCTCCTGCCTCCTGCCTCCTGCCTCCTGCCTCCTGCCTCCTGCCTCCTGCCTCCTGCCTCCTGCCTCCTGCCTCCTGCCTCCTGCCTCCTGCCTCCTGCCTCCTGCCTCCTGCCTCCTGCCTCCTGCCTCCTGCCTCCTGCCTCCTGCCTCCTGCCTCCTGCCTCCTGCCTCCTGCCTCCTGCCTCCTGCCTCCTGCCTCCTGCCTCCTGCCTCCTGCCTCCTGCCTCCTGCCTCCTGCCTCCTGCCTCCTGCCTCCTGCCTCCTGCCTCCTGCCTCCTGCCTCCTGCCTCCTGCCTCCTGCCTCCTGCCTCCTGCCTCCTGCCTCCTGCCTCCTGCCTCCTGCCTCCTGCCTCCTGCCTCCTGCCTCCTGCCTCCTGCCTCCTGCCTCCTGCCTCCTGCCTCCTGCCTCCTGCCTCCTGCCTCCTGCCTCCTGCCTCCTGCCTCCTGCCTCCTGCCTCCTGCCTCCTGCCTCCTGCCTCCTGCCTCCTGCCTCCTGCCTCCTGCCTCCTGCCTCCTGCCTCCTGCCTCCTGCCTCCTGCCTCCTGCCTCCTGCCTCCTGCCTCCTGCCTCCTGCCTCCTGCCTCCTGCCTCCTGCCTCCTGCCTCCTGCCTCCTGCCTCCTGCCTCCTGCCTCCTGCCTCCTGCCTCCTGCCTCCTGCCTCCTGCCTCCTGCCTCCTGCCTCCTGCCTCCTGCCTCCTGCCTCCTGCCTCCTGCCTCCTGCCTCCTGCCTCCTGCCTCCTGCCTCCTGCCTCCTGCCTCCTGCCTCCTGCCTCCTGCCTCCTGCCTCCTGCCTCCTGCCTCCTGCCTCCTGCCTCCTGCCTCCTGCCTCCTGCCTCCTGCCTCCTGCCTCCTGCCTCCTGCCTCCTGCCTCCTGCCTCCTGCCTCCTGCCTCCTGCCTCCTGCCTCCTGCCTCCTGCCTCCTGCCTCCTGCCTCCTGCCTCCTGCCTCCTGCCTCCTGCCTCCTGCCTCCTGCCTCCTGCCTCCTGCCTCCTGCCTCCTGCCTCCTGCCTCCTGCCTCCTGCCTCCTGCCTCCTGCCTCCTGCCTCCTGCCTCCTGCCTCCTGCCTCCTGCCTCCTGCCTCCTGCCTCCTGCCTCCTGCCTCCTGCCTCCTGCCTCCTGCCTCCTGCCTCCTGCCTCCTGCCTCCTGCCTCCTGCCTCCTGCCTCCTGCCTCCTGCCTCCTGCCTCCTGCCTCCTGCCTCCTGCCTCCTGCCTCCTGCCTCCTGCCTCCTGCCTCCTGCCTCCTGCCTCCTGCCTCCTGCCTCCTGCCTCCTGCCTCCTGCCTCCTGCCTCCTGCCTCCTGCCTCCTGCCTCCTGCCTCCTGCCTCCTGCCTCCTGCCTCCTGCGTGCTGGGATTAAAGACCTGCATTCTGCTGACTGGCAGGGAAAAGTTTTTAAGTTAAGAATGACTGGCCTATGGGTAATAGGGAACCTGGACATCACAAAGCCCCCTTCCTAGACTTGCTATGGCAACAAGTACTTCTCAGCTTCTCGATGAGGGCTGAATGTTTTTTCCCTATAGTTTTTCTGTGGAAGCGCTAATCCTCACTGTGAATGGGACATTCTGGTCCTTAGGTGGTAGCTAAGGCATGAGCGTGGAGCCTTCTTGGATGATAATTCACAAAGGTATTCATAGTAATGAATTCGAGGTAATTCATGGTTAAGATGGCCATTCTCCCTACTCTGTGGGAATACACATCTCTGCAGGAGGGAAGAGGGACCTCACCATGAGCCTGCTGCAAAGGTTCCTGCTCTCAGGTGTCAAAGGTTTTTGTAGCCTAAGCCACAGTCTATGATGTAATAGAAGAGACACCATTTTCAAAAAAAAAGGCTGACCATTTTAGAATAATTATAACTCTAACCAAATGATGAATTGAATTTAGGTTAAGCATCTAATACTATCTTTTTTATTAATTCATTTATTTATTTAATTTTATTATTTGAGACAAGATTTCTCTGTGTAGCTCTTGCTGTGGAACTTGCTCCATAGACCAGGCTGGCCTAAACTCAAGAAAACTGCCTGCTTCTGCCTTCTCAATGCTGGGATTAAAGGCGTGTGCCACCATGCCCAGCACATTTTCTATGCTATGGAATTAGTTAACAGAACTGGGGGATTTAATTATTATGGGCTCCAATGAAAGCAGAGTCTTGTGACCTGTGGCCTCTTTTGGGAGGCTTCCTCGAGACGCTTTGGTACCGTCTGTGACTCTCTGGAGCTGGCAGATTGGTGGTGCTGTGGTGTGTCTCCCTTTCTTGTCCCTGCTTAGGAGGTCCAGTGAGCTTTACAACAGAGCGGAGAGACCTTGGTGGAAATGGTCCAGTGGGAAGGCTGGAACATTTTGTCACTGGCTGAAGATGACATGAGTGGGCATCTGCTTTAGCAAATCCAGGTATGGAGGAAGCTGTCTGAGGAGCAGGGAGAGCAGAAGTGGCAAAGCAATCATGGACAAGGGTGCTCCCTCCTGATTGGGTTCTTGCCCACAACAATTAATAGCAATGGAACGCATCCTGTCTATGTGAGTGCCGCATGGAGGGCAGCAAGCAAGATGAATTTATCCCAAATGTAAAAAGTCATTTCGTCACCCAGAGAGCAATGGACACCTCATGAGGCAGAGTGGAGACAGGTCAGCTCCTGGACGCGCCACCTGTCCTATACCATGCCCTATCAAGTGCTGGCAAGCTAGGCGGTGGCTGGGGGAGAGGCGAGGAAGGAGCCTCTCATGGGTGCTGCTCTGCTGGTGGTGCTCAGGACTTGGAAGCGTGGACACCATTGGCCTCTCTACACTACCAAGCTTTCTGATGAACACTAACCACAGTAAACGGCTTAGATCTTTAGCGGCTCACTAAAAAGGGGTACTTCTTCTTCCTCCTCTTCTTTCTCCTCCTCTTCCTTCTCCTTTTTTTTTTTCTTCTTGAGTCAGGATTTCTCTGTGCAGCCTTGGCTATCCTGAATCTGGCTCTGTAGACCAGGCTGGCCTTGAACTCAGAGATTCACCTGCACCTGCCACTTGAGTGCTGGGATTAAAGGCATGTGACACTACTGCAATATTTCTTTCTTTCTTTTTTTCTTTTTAAGGATTTATTTATTATCTAAGTACACTGTAGCTGTCTTCAGATGCACCAGAAGAGGGCATCAGATCTCATTATGAGATGGTTGTGAGCCACCATGTGGTTGCTGGGAATTGAACTCAGGACCTCTGCTTGTTCCAGCCCTGCTCGCTCCAGCCCAAAGATTTATTTATTATTATATGTAAGTACACTGTAGCTGTCTTCAGACACACCAGAGAGGGCATCAGATCTCATTACAGATGGTTGTGAGCCACCACGTGGTTGCTGGGATTTGAACTCAGGACCTTCAGAAGAGCAGTCAGTGCTCTTAACCACTGAGCCATCTCTCCAGCCCCTGGCTCTAATTCTTATGGTGTGTGTCTTATAGTTATGGTCTGAGAGTGATGGGGTCTTGCTGTATAGGTGTGGCAGGTCTAGTAGACTAGGCTGGCTTAGAACCTTCAGCAGCCCCCACCCCTGAGCCACACTGCCCTGCTTTTTTTTTCTTCCCTCCAGCCTGGGTGAGGATGCTGATTGCTTTGAATTTGGTCCTCTGTTGTCTATAGTGCTGGATTCTTAAATGTAGTCCATTAAAATGAATGAATCCATTGGGTTTATTTAGGGATTAAATGAGGCGATTTGCTTTCTTTTTCTCTTGGAGAAGTAGTGTGTTTTCAGTGTCCTTTATCACATTAGAATTGGTATTTTAAATATATGTGATATAAAAATTATGTATTCGCATAAAGGCTTAAGAGGCAAAATGCATAAAGAAAAACGGAGTGACCACTTTCTACTCTAAATATCTGAGCTATAAAATGAAGCTTTTGAAACAATGTAGAATCAGGTGTCCTGTGGACAAGACAAGAGATTTGCTCCTGAGCTGCTCTTTCAGTGTGGGGACCAAACTCGGGATCTTGGACATGCTAAGCCACGAGCTCCTCAGTTTTTATGATGATTGGCTATATTCTTCCTGGTGGCCTTGAACTCACGATGTATTTTATGTATATGAGTACACTGTTGCTGTCTTCAGAGACACCAGAAGAAGGCATTGGATCCCATTACAGATGGTTGTGAACAGCCATGTGGTTGCTGGGAATTGAACTCAGGACCTCTAGAAGAGCAGTCAGTATTCTTAACCAACAAGTCAACTCTCCAGCCCTGTCTGGCTAGTTTTAATTGTAGAACCTGCCTCTATTCTTCATGGATTTTCAGGATAAGTGTTTATAACTCTAGTGTGGGTTATAAGCAAATCTCTCTCTTGCTCTCTTACTCTCTCATAATGGGGATGGAACCCAGGGCCTAAAGCACATTGCCCAGGTATGGAGCTGCAGCTCCAGTCTCGGAACTTACTCATTTATTATTTATTTTGAGACAGGATCTCACAAGGTTGATCTTATGGGGGCTGGAGAGATGGCTTGGCGGTTAAGAGCACTGTCTGCTCTTCCAGAGGTCCTGAGTCCAATTCCCAGCAACCACATGGTCTGTATTGGGATCAGGTGCCCTCTTCCGGTGTGTCTGAAGAGAGCTACAGTGTACATAAAATAAATACATAAAATAAATCAATCTATTAAAAAAACTATCTTGTAATTGTCAGTAATTAGGATTATCATTGCTGTGATGACCAAAGCAACTCGGGGAGGAAAGGGTTTATCTGGTTCACACTTCCACATCACAGTCCATCACCAAAGGAAGTAAGAACAGGAACTCAAACAGGGCTGGAACCTGGAGGCAGGAGCTGATGCAGAGGCCGTGGAGAAGTGCTGCTTACTGGCTTATTCCTTATGGTTCGCTCAAGCTGCTCTCTTATAGAACCCAGGACCACCAGCCCAGGCATGGCACCACCCACAATGGGCTGGGCCCTCTCCCACCAATCACTAATTAGGAAATTGACCATAGGCCTGCCCGAAGCCCAATCTTATAGGGCATTGTCTCAATTGAGATTCCTCCTCTCTGATAACTAAAATGTGTCAAGTTGACATGAAAGTGGCTAGCACAATAATTTTCTTCCTTTTTAAAAATGTGCATGAGCACTTTGTCTGCGTATATGTGAGCAGACTGTGTTCACTCCTGGAGGCCTGAAGACACGACTGAACCCCTGAAACTGGAGATATGGATGGTTGTAAGCTACCATGTGGGTGCTAGGAATAAAACCTGGGTCATCTGGAAGAGTATTAAGTGCTCTTAACCCCTGAGTTATCTCTCCAGCCCCTGATCTCAAACTTGTAATTCTCCTGCTGCTGTCTCTCAAATGCTGGGATTATGGGCACTGCCACCATATCTGACTTCAGAAATCTTTTTGGTTTTTTGTTTTGTTTTGTTTTTGTTTGTTTTTTTGGTTTATCGAGACAGGGTTTCTATGTGTAGCCCTGGCTGTCCTGGAACTCACTCTGTAGACCAGGCTGGCCTCAAACTCAGAAATCCGTCTGTCTCTGCCTCCCAAGTGCTGGGATTAAAGGTGTGTGCCACTTACTGCCCTGCAGGGTTTTTTTTGTTTTGTTTTGGTTTTGGTTTTGGTTTTTTTTTTTGAGACAAGGTTTCTTTATGTAGTCCTGCCTGTCCTGGAACTCTGTAGAACAGGATAGCCTTGAACTTATTGAGATCCACCTGCCTCTGCCTCTAGAATGCTGGAATTAAAAGCATGAGCCACCATGCTCAGCATCTTTAGGAACATTAAAACAGTCTTTACCCTTTTTTTTTTTTTTTTTTAGATTTATTTATTATATTATATGTAAGTACACTGTAGCTGTCTTCAGACACTCCAGAAGAGGGCGCCAGATCTCGTTACGGATGGTTGTGAGCCACCATGTGGTTGCTGGGATTTGAACTCTGGACCTTCGGAAGAGCAGTCGGGTGCTCTTACCCACTGAGCTATCTCACCAGCCCCAGTCTTTACCCTTATTTACTGTGTGTTTGTGTATTCCTGAGTGTGTCCTAACACTTTTATGGGGCAGAGGACAACTTCCAGTAACCTTCCATGACTTGTGTTTCAGGGACTAAACTCAGGTGGTCGGGTTTGGTGGCAAATACCTTTACCACCACACCATCTGACTCACTGCAGGATGGTTTAAAAAAAAATTCAGTGTCCATCAGTGGGTGAAGGGAGAGACAATGGACTTTTATTTAGCCATAAGAAGGAATGGAAGATGGATATATGTTATATGAACCTTGAAAACACACCTATAGGAAGCTAGATACATACTAGCCAGACTGTGGATTATCCCATTATGAGCAGTCCAGATCACATAACAAGTGCAGATTGGTGGTTACCAGCGGCAGCGCATGGAGAGAGATGAAAGGACCATTTAATGAATATGGAGTTTTCTTTCTGAATGATGGCAATGTCTTGTAACTACACAGAGGAGAGGTGGTACCTCTGCACTATTGTGAATGTGCTGAATACCATGGCATTGTTTGCTTTGAGCACTTCATCTGCTACTTGAATTTTATTGTAATTGAGATAAAAGTCTCACTGAACTGCACAGGCTGGCCTTGAACTTACGATCTGTTTCACTCCTGAGTACACGAGTTTACAGTCCCTGTGCTCTCTCACCTGGCTCAAGGGTTTGGGAAGAAAAAGTTCGGTGGCAGGGAAGGAGCCCCATAGAGTGGAGGATCCTTGGTGGATCCATGTCTGCTCATGTTCTGGAACATTCGGTCACACCGGCTGTGTCAGCACTGTCACTGATGCACACTATGCAGTCATCGTGTTCCACACACGTCCCTGCTGCCGTCCTGCCTCTTCCTGAGCTAAGGCTCGCCCAGAATTCAACCCTGAGTCATCCTGTCGCCGGGCCCACCACTATCTTCCACAAACGCTCTATAAATTTGTTAGACTTTTAGGGCTTCTTAGAACACTGATTTAGGATTCTTTTTGTTAGGTAGCATATCTGTGTTCAGTGTGCTCAGAATCCTTTGATGAAACTGGAGATTGAAAGTCCTTGGATACTTTTGTGACTTTCCCCACTGTCTCGAAAGCTGTGTGGGAAGTGTGTCCTGAGCTTAGCCTGGGTTAAGTTTACAGAAAAGGGGAAGGGCCCTGCAGACAGGCAGCCCTGGGGTCCTGCAGTTGGGCAGCCCTGGACCCTGCAGACGGGCAGCCCCGGGGTCCTGCAGTTGGGCAGCCCTGGACCCTGCAGACGGGCAGCCCTGGGGTCCTACAGACGGGCAGCCCTGGGCCCTCAGACAGGCAGCCCTGGGCTCTGCAGTTAAGCAGCCCTGGCTTTGCATGCAGGAGCCACAGTGGGTGCAGGACTGAGTAAGATCTCTGTGTCTCCTTCCTCAGTGACAGGGATGGAACCACATGGTAGGCAAGTGATCTGCCACTGTGTCACAGCTCAGCTCCATGCTTTTGTAGAATTTTCAGCGTTAAGTACAAGATCTCCATCTCGGGACCACCCCTTTCCTTAACATCTTCTCAAGTGTTCAAAAAGAAAAAGAAAAAAAAGCCAGACTTATTTATTTTCTTTTCTAAGGGTGATTTTTATTTTGTAATTTGCTATTGTTTTCCTTTATTATTATTTTATTATCATTATTAATTGTTAGTGTATTTCGAGACAGTCTCTCTGTGTAGCCCTGCCTGGCTAGTCTGAAACTATGTAGACCAAGTAGACATGAGCTTATGGACATATGACTGCCTCAGCCTCCCATGTGCTAGCACTAAATGCTTGTGTGACTGAGCAGCTATTTCTTCTTTTGGTACAGGTTCTTCATATGTAATTCAGGCTACCTCCAAACTTCTGATCCTTCTGCCTCAGCCCCCAAAATGCTGGGATCATATCTGCAGTATCATGTCTGGCCCGCTATTTTATTTCATGTGTGTGGGTGTTTTCCCTGTGTATATATATCTACGAACCACTTATGTGCTTGGTGCCTGCAGAAGCCAGAAAAGCCTCCCTGGAACTAGAGCTTCACATGGTCTACATCACACATGAACCACTCTGTGGGTGCTGGGGATTGAACCTGAGTCCTCTGTGAGAGCAGCCAGTGCTGAGCTCTCTCCCCAGCTCCTAGAGTTTTTATTTTTAGGTGTGTTAACTTTTTGGTCTGATTTGAAAAAGTACCGGGCTGGTGCGCTAGTGAGAGACGTCATCTCGAGCATGATGATCTGGACTGAGGGATCACTGCAGTGATGTGCCACTAACTAAACCCACAGAGTATGTCTGCAGGTCAAAACTCTGCTAGGAGCATAGTAGTACATCAAGGGAAAATGAGGAAAGAAGAAACGTCTAATCCAATGCTTGTTTATACAGTAGAAACACAGGGACATGCCCAGAATTCTATTCGATACAAGCTAACGCTCCTTTGGGGTTCGTGTTCATCCGTCTTTACTGCAGCGTTGTTTGAGGCAGTTAACCTGAGTATGGTGTAAGTGCTCGTCAGCATGCAATGTTTAACTATTAAAAAGGGTGTGTCAGACCTAGACCTACTGCTTAGAAAGAGGACCTCACATGCTTTCTGTTCCTAGAGAGAGAGAGAGTCTTGGGAAAATTCACAGAGTGTGGCTTTGAATTCTTGATCCTCTGCTTATTCTTCTGGAGTGGCTACACTAATGTGCTTTGTTTATGGGATATTGGAGATCAAACCCAGGACTTCATGCTTGCTAGGCAAGCATTCTACCAACTGAGATACATCCTCTGGTCCTTAAAAAGTGACCTCCCTCCATCTTCATCCCTTCTCTCTCTCTCTCTTTTCCTTTCTTTTTCTTTTTTAAGATTTCCTTTTTTTTTTTTTTCAAGTCAGGGTTTCTCTGTATAGCCCTGGCTGTCCTGAAACTCACTCTGTAGACCAGGCTGGCCTCAAACTCAGAAATCCGCCTGCCTCTGCCTCCCGAGTGCTGGGATTAAAGGCATGCGCCACCACCGCCCAGCTAAGATTTCCTTTTTTTTCCCTAGGAATCTAAGCTAGAGCCTTGCTCATGGTGGGCAAGCGCTCTGTCAGTGGGCTACATCCTCAGCCTCATGACCGTCTCTTAAAGGAGCAAAGCCAAGCCCTTAGATGTGGACTGTGAGTCCAGTTTCATTATGCCTAGTCTCTTGTCCGTAGATGTGTCTGTGTGTGCATTTATGTAGTGGATTCAGCAACCCCGGAGAGCTGTGTAGAGAGGTAGATAACCTGTGCTGTTAGCCCCAGACACTTGCTGGGGGTTGCAGAAAGATAAGAAAACAAGCAAACCCCAACAACAAAACAAAAAAGGACTAAAGCAATCAAGAAAAACTTAAAAAAACCAAACCAAAATTGTGATAAAAGTGTTCAGTATAAAAATCAGAACATAAGTGACTCTATCACTGATTGTTTAAAAATGTACCCTCCTCAGCCCAGTAGTGGTGGCACATGCCTGTAATCCCAGCACTCGGGAGGCAGAGGCAGGCGAATTGCTGAGTTCGAGGCCAGCCTGGTCTACAAAGTGAGTTCCAGGACAGCCAGGGCTACACAGAGAAACCCTGTCTCGAAAAAACAACAACAACAACCACAACAATAAAAAAAACCCAAAACAAAAAACAAAACAAAACAAAACAAAAAGTATACTCCTCAAGCATGCAAGTAAACAGGACTGGATTGTAACGTGGTTTGGAGATGTGCCAGACAGTAGAATTTAGTGCAAAAAGGAAAATACATGGGTACAAAATTAGCTATTCTCAAGCCAGCAAAGTAAAGACGAACCCCTGGAGGGGGATGAAGAACCCTTGGAGGGGGATGGGAGGAGGGGTGAATGGAAGTGGGAAAGGAGATTGTGGTAGTTTGAATATGATTGGCCCATGGGAAGTGACACTATTAGGAGGTGTGGCCTTGTTGGAATAGCTGTGGCCTTATTGGAGTAAGTAACTGTGTAGGCGGGCTTTGAGGTCTCCTAGTGCTTAAGCTCTGCCCAGTGCAGAAGAGAGCATCACTCTGGCCGTCTTCAGATGGAGAGGTGGAACTGTCAGCTCCTGTGGCACCATGTCTGCCTGCCTGCTGCCTCCTGCCGTGACGATACTGGACTGAACTGAAACTGTAAGCCAGACCTAAGTAAGTGGTTGCCATTATAAGAGTTGCCTTGGGCTGGGCATGGTGGCGCACGCCTTTAATCCCGGCACTTGGGAGGCAGAGGCAGGCGGATTTCCGAGTTCAAGGCCAGCCTGGTCTACAGAGTGAGTTCTGGGGCAGCCAGGACTACACAGAGAAACCCTGTCTCAAAAAAAAAAAAAAAAAAAAAAGATTGCCTTGGACATGGTGTCTCTTCAAGCAATGGAAACCCTAATTAAGTTAGAGATTAAAGATGAATTTTAAAAATCGGCCTACAGAGTGGCGGGCTCCTCACACATTGCCTTAGGCTGACTCTCCTCCCATCTTGTCCCCCCTCCATCTTCCTTCTTCCTGGTTCTTGCCTAAACCCTGTCTCCAGAAGTCTCCCTTCCACTTCCTCGTCGCATGTGTTATGCGGGTACCTTCTCTCTTTTCTCCTCTCTCTAGCCTCCTGCCTTCTGTAAGTACTCACCCGCATACAGATGACCATGTAAAAATTAGAAGCTGCAGAGGGCGTCTCAAAGCACAACAGCCCTATGACGGCTTCTGAAGGACATATTAGCATCTATTTATGGTGAGATACATCTCTGGCCTTGGCAGTCATTTTTCCATAGAGCCTCGGTGGCCATTCTCAACCTGTGGGTCTCTACCCCTCTGGCAAACCTCTCTCTCCAAAAATATTTACATTATGATTCTTTCTTTCTTTCTTTCTTTTTTTTTTTTTTTTTTTGGTTTTTCGAGACAGGGTTTCTCTGTGTAGCCCTGGCTGTCCTGGAACTCACTCTGTAGACCAGGCTGGCCTCGAACTCAGAAATCCACCTGCCTCTGTCTCTGCCTCTGCCTCCCAAGTGCTGGGATTAAAGGCAAGTGCCACCACGCCCAGCTTACATTATGATTCTTAGCAGTAGCATTATTACAGTTATCAAGTAGCAACAAAATAATTTTATGGTTGCGGGTCTCCATAAAATTGAGGAACTGTATTCAAGGGCCGCAGCATTAGGAAGGCTGCGAAGCACTGGCTAGGGGGTGGGTTAGTGTGCTGAGAGAGTCCTCAGGGATTGGTAACCAAACCAGCTGATGTGTGGCAAGCATGAAACATTGTTGCTATTCTGGGTCTTGGACTTCACAGACCTGCCTCACCGGACATCAGCTGTGACAGCCAGAGGCAGAAAGAGCATGCAGTAACCCTTGGGTACCTCTGCTCTTACAAACCTGGGCGATGACTTTAGAGGGAGCTGTTAGCAGCTGATTAGTTCCTGTGAATAGTGACTTTGGCTTTGAACTTTTGGAATGACAATTAGCTGATGGTCTAGAAGAATGCTGTGGAGTTTTTGTAGCATGGGAACTTTCCCCTTGGGCTTCCTTCAATGTCCTTTGACCTTATTTTCCCAGGCTTACATCTTTTTAGCAGCTGAGAGCACTTATTTTTGGAGCTTTGAACCTCACCCCAGTGGATAACCAATTTCATTTAGGTAAACAATTTCCGTAAAACAAACCAAAACCAAAACAAACAAACTGTGAGCACACGGCTCACAAGTGATAATGGGGTCTGCCTTCCAGTGTGGTGTCTGACGCTAATGTCTCCTGTCAGCTGACATCAGTAGCTCACTTTCTTTCTCTGTCAACAGTTCCACAGATGTGCTGTATACTCTCAGGGTACAAACTAGGTCCTGTAAACACAGAGGGTTTGGGAGCACGGCAAGAGTCACATACAACTGTGGAGTGCATGGTCTTGATGCCCATCTCTCACTGTTTTCCGTTGCCCATCCTTTTCAGGAGCCCTTTGGGTTGTGAGAGGATGCTTCAGGCCATTGTTATCCCTCTGCTGGAAGGATGGTGGTCATTACAGTTAACGAGCTGTTAGCTTTTCCATTATGAGATCCTTAAAGGGTTGATAACCTGGCAATAACAATTTGCTTCAGGTGGCAAACTCAGTAACAGGTATAGATAGTCAGCCACTGCCTTTGTTTTCCTTAATAGGTGGTGTGTGTGTGTGTGTGTGCTGGTACTGCCCACGTTTATCAAATACAAAAGAAAACACAGTCAAGAGCCAGAAATAGTTTTATTTTCCTCTTATAAACCCCATTGGTAATCACTTTGTTGGCTATAAAGGGTCCTCAGAGGAGGTAGGTGAGGTGAGAAATAGTTTCTTAAAGATTTTAATTTTATTTGTGTGTGTGTGAGTGTCTTAGTCAGGGTTTCAATTCCTGTACAAACATCATAACCAAGTTGGGGAGGAAAGGGTTTATTCAGCTTACACTTCCACACTGCTGTTCATCACCAAAGGAAGTCAGGACTGGAACTCAAGCAGGTCAGGAAGCAGGAGGTGATGAAGAGGCCATGGAGGGATGTTCTTTACTGGCTTGCTTCCCCTAGCTTGCTCAGCCTGCTCTCTTATAGAACCAAGACTACCCAGCCCAGAGATGGTTCCACCCACAAGGGGCCTTTCCCCCTTGATCACTAATTGAGAAAATGCCTTACAGTTGGATCTCATGGAGGCATTTCCTCAACTGAAGCTCCTTTCTCTGTGATAACTCCAGCTGTGTCAAGTTGACACAAAACTAGCCAGTACAGGGGGAGTGGGGTGTGTGTGTGTATGTGTCTGTATGCATACATGAGTGCAGTTGCCTGTGGAAGCCAGAAGAGGGTGTTGGATCTGTGCAGAAGTTACAGGTGGTTATGAGCTGTCTGTCATGGGTGCTGGGAACTGAACGCTGGTCCCCATCTTTTTTTTTTTTTTCTTCTTTTTTCCTTTTTTTTTTTTTTAAAGATTTATTTTATTTATTATATGTAAGTACACTGTAGCTGTCTTCAGACACTCCAGAAGAGGGCGCCAGATCTCGTTGTGGATGGTTGTGAGCCACCATGTGGTTGCTGGGATTTGAACTCTGGACCTTTGGAAGAGCAGTCGGGTGCTCTTACCCACTGAGCCATCTCACCAGCCCCACTGGTCCCCATCTTACAAAAGTGCAGGAAGAGCTCTTAACGGCTGAGCCACTGTCCTCCCCAGGGTGATTCAGGAGTAATGGCCTGTACAGCCTCGGGACAGGAGGCCTGTTTGCCAACAGAAACTAACCATGTGACCATCTGGTGGAAACATATCATGTCCTGCCTACATTCCACTCCTTACCCCCCCCCCAAACCTGGTCATCCCATTCCACCCCCCCACAAAAGTTGGTCATCCAGGGATGGGGAGGGCTAAAAGTTGAGTTGCTCACCAGTGCCCAGTGATGTAATTAATCATGTTCATCCATTGAACCCCCAAAGGTCAGGGTTTGAGAAGTTTCTGGGATGTAGGACAGCAGAGCAGATGGAGATTTCAGTGTGGCGCTTGCAGATAGAGCATGAGAGGGCGAGCATGAGAGGGCTCGCATCCTTCCTGGGTACCTTTCCTGACGCACTGCCGCATCTGCCTGTTCACATCTACTGTAGCAAACTGGGTAAATGAAGCCAACACGCTCTGAATTCTGCTGTCTTAATAAATTAAACCAATCTACCGAGAGGGTCGCGAGGACCCTTTGTAAAGTTGCTGGTTAGAAGTGTCCTTGACTTCATGCTAGCTGTGATTGATGTGTGTGTGTTAGCTTTTTTTTTTGTTGTTGTTTGTTTTGTTTGTTTGTTTGTTTGTTTTGTTTTTTCGAGACAGGGTTTCTCTGTATAGCCCTGCCTGGAACTCACTTTGTAGACCAGGCTGGCCTTGAACTCAGAAATCCACCTCCCTCTGCCTCCCAAGTGCTGGGGATTAAAGGCGTGTGCCACCACTGCCAGACTGAGTGTTAGCTTCTTATCACGGGGTCTAAATACTTGAGGTGACTTGTAAGGGAAGAAGATTGACTTTGGCTCCTGGTTTCAGCTTATGCTTGTTTGGCTGATTGCTTTGAACCTGTGGCCAGGCTGGATGCCGTGGTACCAAGCAAAGCTGCCCACACTGCGGCCTCAGTAAATAAAAGGGAAGGGGAGGGATCCCATATATGTCTTCCGGAGCACTTGCTCGGTGACCTCGTGATCTTCCAGGAGCTCCTACCTCCTGGAGTTCTATTACCTCTCATTAGCGCCATAGCTGGCAGCCAGGCGTCACTACATGGACTTAAAGGCTAGTTAAGAGCCAAATCACAGCAGCATCTGAAAATGGGATAGTCCTGTGAGACTGAGCCCTTGGCAGATGAGTGCTGCCTCGAATTCCAGATCATTAGTGTTAGAGAGTGAATTGCAGAACTCCCAATCGGTAGTCTCCAGGGAGTTGCCTGGTGTGCAGGGGTGGGGGTGGGGGATGGGGGAGGTGGGGATGGAGTCAGAAGTCAGCTGTTCTATGTTGGGGCTGTGAACAGAGGGAAGGGAGTTTGGCTTAAAATGAAAATAAAAGGAAAAAAATATTTTACACAAAGAGTGAGCTTTTGCTCTAGGAGATGTGGACAGTCCTTACCTGAGGTAGTCAGGGAGGGGAGTGGCCCACAGCGAGGGAAGAGAGGTGTGAGGCAGCACCCCCTGTGCTGAGATGGTGGTACAGAGGAGCAAGGAGATACCAATGGTGTGGATGGAGTGAGGGAGCCTGGGCCATGCCTGAAGAGGCGGAAGCAACAATTTCCTGTTCTAACCTGTAAGTTTAGGGTGTCTGTTCTAGCATTTAACAAAGGAGGTGGCGGTTGGACTGGGTAGACCCACTCATTCTATAATGTTTTATAATTAATATTAAATCCATTACTAATTTAATTAATTGATCAGTTAGTTGGTTTAATTAACATTAATTTATTATTGTAATATTTTTATGATTTTTTTTTAATTAATTTTTTTTTTTTTTTGGTTTTTCGAGACAGGGTTTCTCTGTATTGTCCTGGCTGTCCTGGAACTCACTCTGTAGACCAGGCTGGCCTCGAACTCCGAAATCCACCTGCCTCTGCCTCCCGAGTGCTGGGATTAAAGGCGTGCGCCACCACGCCCGGCTATATTAAATTTTTTTATACTCATGTAGTTCAGGCAGGTCTTGAACTTGCTATATAGTTCAGATGACCTTGAGTGCCGGACGTGGTGGCACACACCTTTAATCCCAGCACTTGGGAGGCAGGGGCAGGCAGACTTCTGAGTTCGAGGCCAGCCTAGTCTACAGAGTGAGTTCCAGGACAGCCAGGGCTACACAGAGAAACCCTGTCTTGAAAAACCAAAAACCGGGGCTAGTGAGATGGCTCAGTGGGTAAGAGTACCCGACTGCTCTTCCAAAGGTCCGGAGTTCAAATCCCAGCAACCACATGGTGGCTCACAACCATCTGTAACGAGATCTGACACCCTCTTCTGGTGTGTGTCTGAAGACAGCTACAGTGTACTTACATATAATAAATAAATAAATAAATCTTAAAAGAAAAACCAAACCAAAACAAAAACCCCAAAACAAAAACAACAACAAAAAACCCAGGTGACCTTGAACCCTTTATCCTCCTGCTTCTTCCTTTCAAGTGATGGGATTCCAAGCAGAAGCCTCCATCCACAGATCAGGGTTTACATTTTCTCCTGATTTTTGGGGTAATCCTGGCTTAATAAGAGGGCCTGAGGTTTCAGCTGTGGACTGAAAAGAGGGATCAGTAGGCAGAGCCCTATTCGCCTCTTTTATCTCTTTTAGTTTCCTTCCTTGTTACAGTGATGTAACCTCTGACGGAAGAACGGTAAGGAGGCAAGATTTCCCTTTACAGTTCCGTGGATACAGCCTGCCTCGACAGAGAAGACGTGGTGTCTGGGGGACTTCGGTCCTTGGTGGCGGATGGTTACAAAGGTTCCATCATGGAGGGAGAAGACGGGGAGAGCAAGAGGTGGTGGAATCAGGTGTCCACTGTAATCGTCAGAGCCACGCCTACAATGACCCACCAGTCAACCCTTCTGTCTCAAGGGAGCCAGTTTCCCAGAGAGTGCTTCCAACTGGCACCAAATGTTCCAGTACACTTCACATTCAAACCTTAGGAGGCAGGCTCCAGACCATTGAGAAAAGCTTCCGTTAAAAACATACCTGGAAAACCTTCGACCTAATTAAGAGGCCTTAAGCCAGGCATGGTGGTCTATGCTTGTAATCAGCACTTGGGAGAGTGAGGCAGGAAGACTGAGAGTTTGGGGCCAGCCTGGGCTACATGGTGTAACTTTTAAAATAAAGGGCTGGCCAAATAGTTCTGTGGGTAAAAGTGCCTGCTGACAAGCCTGACAACCTGAATTTAAACCTTGACACCCACATGGTGGAAGGAGGGGCCACGATTATAAGTTGTCCTCTTTCTTTCTTTCTTTCTTTCTTTCTTTCTTTCTTTCTTTCTTTCTTTCTTTCTTTCTTTCAAGATTTATTTATCATATGTATGTACACTGTAGCTGTCTTCAGACACACCAGAAGAGGGCATCCGATCTCATTATGGATGGTTGTGAGCCACCATGTGGTTGCTTAGATTTGAACTCAGGACCTCTAGAAGAGCAGTCAGTGCCATCTCTCCAGCCCCCATCCTCTGACTTTCACATGTGTGCTGTGCCACATGTCTACAGAAACAGACACACACATATGCATGCACTCACACAATCACATGCACACACACATAGTCACACACACCATCACATACACACACAATCACACATACACATACACACACACAATCACACACACACAAATAAGTAAATGTTAAAATAGAACAAGTAGGCCTCAGAATTTAAAGCGGGGTTTTAAACTGCTTACTGTATGAGAAGAAGCACTGCAATACAGAAAGAGCTGGGCCACAGCCGTAGCTCAGCAGGAGAGTGCTTGCTCGGCATGAGTGAGGCCTGAGTGGGATCCTCAGCACTGCCAGCTGGCCGGCTGGGAGACATTGAAATACAACATGAAGTGAGGATGGGAGCTATAGGAATAGCTGGGAAAGAGGCTCAGTAAAGATCCCAAGGGGGACAGGTGTCTGGTGGGTCTGCAAGTCACCCAGGAGGCCAGTGTGGCTGGAGAAGAGAGAGGGAAGGCTCAATAGAAGGGAATGAAGTCAAAGGGGTTGGGGAAGGACATTATTGGATCTTGGGACCTTATAGGCCATAAAAGGACCCCTGAGTGAAGCTCAGGGAAATGTCCTGGTGTGCCCTAACATGGCCAAGGTCTCAGGCTGTGCGGAGCTCTTGGCATAGCATTAGGGTGCAAAGAGTAGCCAGTTAGGAGGGTACTGAAAGAATCCAGTGGAGAGAGAGGCTGTGTGGGTAGGATCAGAGGGCTGGGCCACAGGCAAGAGGAGTGGAGTGGTCTCTGAGGCTGAGATCCTAGCTCTAAAATCCTATGCATTTCCAAAGCCATGGTACTGATTGGAGGCCAAGTGGCTCTCATGTGACTCCATGACACAGCGCATCCATTCCCATAAGAAGAAAGGTCATTTTAGTGTTGCCGATTCAATGGCCTATCCCTGGCACTGACGCTTGGGTTAGTTACGAGTGAGACCTGAGGCCAGCGGCCAGTCTTGGAAAAGTCTTGACTGTGTAAGTTGCTTCTGGTCACCAGCTGAATCGTCATCTAGGAGGCTTACTGCTGAGTAAGCTCACCCTTTCTTGCTCTTTCTGAACTCTGGCTGGCCGTTTTGATTCAGCTGTTCTGGCCCAAACTTTTCTCCAAGCTGACTGATTCAAACTGGCTTCTCTCAGCGTTTCACTGAATTGCCCTGCTTGGCCTCATACTAACTTTGGCAATATGTTCTAATCTTCTGGCTCCCCTGGCTTATTCTGCTTTCATCTATGTCTATCTAGCCTGTCTCTGTAAAATGGCTTGGTAAAACTGCCTCTGTCTGTCTGTCTGTCTCTCTGTCTCTTTGTCTCTCTGTCTCTCTTGTGTTTTTTTATAGCCTCTCTTTCCTGTCTAGTCTTGTGAGAGTTGGGAGTATCCTATCTCTGATCATTCTGTCAAATATTTCTCTGATTCATTACTTTGTTTTCCCCTTAATTGGATGATACTTTCAAACATGGCTGCTTCCTTCTACAAACTAATGTTACCTTCATTGTTAGGGATTAAAAGTGTGTGCTAAGGGCGTGTCCATATTCCAGCTAGGTCACACAGACCTTGAAGGTCTTTGAATTCCTTGCCATGTTGCTAGATTAAAATTCCTCTACACTTGATGGCTTTAAATTACAAGTGTGCCTTCTGAGCCTTCAGACAAGAGGGCCTCATGAATGTTTGCCACTAATGCAGGCAGTTCAGTACCAGAAGTGGGAAGCTGGTTCATGGGAGGCTGGGGGTATTGATCGCAACTCATTGGCTTTATAATTAAACTTTTGTTATTCACCTGACATTTTTAGAGATGCTTTCCTGTGTGAGACTGGCAGTGATTCATCAAGGACTCTATTCTGATTGTCTATAAAAATTAGATATTATATACTGTTATGAGTTCCTGACACTGGTTTTTTAGACTCTCAGTTACAGATGTGTAGATGTCATGTCAACTTTCTTGCTAATGCCAACTTTATTGTTTGTATATGTAACTAATGTCTCATTCTTCCTTTTAAAAAATATACTTAACTTGAGGCACCAAGTGACCCTTTCCTTCCTTCCTTCCTTCCTTCCTTCCTTCCTTCCTTCCTTCCTTCCTTCCTTCCTTTCTTTCTTTTATGTACGTACACTGTAGCTGTCTTCAGACACCCCAGAAGAGGGCATCAGATCTCATTACGGATGGTTTTGAGCCACAATATGGTTGCTGGGATTGGAACTCACGACCTTCAGAAGAGCACTCTTAACCGCTGAGCCATCTCTCCAGCCCCCCTTTTGACTTTCAAAACCAGTTAGTGTTATGGATCAGAAAAAGAATGTGTGGTGGTGTACATCTGTAGTCAGAGCCTGTGGGAGGTTGAGGCAGGAGGATTATGAATTCAAGGCTAGATCCTATCTCGAAGGGAATGAGGAGGCTAGGGCAGGTTGCTTAGTTGGTAAAGTGCTTAACTGTGCAAGCAAGAGGACCTAAGTTTGGTCCCCAGAATCCATGTGAAGACATGATCCAGCTCTGGGAAGACAGACAGGAAATCTCTGGCACTCACTGACCAGCCAGGTTAACCAAGACAAGCCACAGGTCCCAGGGGAAGACCTTGTTTCAAAAACAAAACAAAACAAAACAAACCCAAAGTGATGCTTCCTGATAAATGATACCTGAAATTGATCTTGACCTCCATGTACACAGACACACACACACACACCAAACATGCACACATAATAAAAAAGAGCAAAGGAAAAAATGTATACAGTATAGCATGTCCCTTTGTGTGTCTGTCTTATTGTGTGTCCCTAGCTCTCAATGAAGGCAGCAGCCATCAATTAAATACAGAAGTGGCTCTCCTGGTGGTGCCTGCTGTATAACCACGCCCTTGGCTCTTTGTTGAAGGATCTCTGTTGATAAAATTTTACCTGGGAACAACCTCATTGAATGTTCATTTTGGATCTAGTTATCACATAACGTTTAAAACTGCCTCAAAAACCATTAAAAAGGGCTGGAGAGATGGCTCAGTGGGTAAGAGCACCCGACTGCTCTTCTGAAGGTTCAGAGTTCAAATCCCAGCAACCACATGGTGGCTCACAACCATCCGTAACGAGATATGACTCCCCTCTGCTGGTGTGTCTGAAGACAGCTACAGTGTACTTACATAGAATAAATAAATAAATCTTTAAAAAAAACCATTAAAAATATTTTTAAGATTGAGGCTCACTATGTGTATGTGAATGTAGAGGGCACGTGCACTTGAGTGCAGGCGCCCCTGAAGATCAGAGGCAAAGGATGCCCACGAGCTGGAGTAACAGATGAGCCACCCGTCATGGGTGCTAGGAACCCAACTCAAGTCCTCTGGATGAGCAGTGTGTGCTCTTAACTGCTGAGCCATCTCTCTCCATTAAAATGTACTTTAAAAGATGTATTTTGCCAGGCGGTGGTGGCACACGCCTTTAATCTCAGCACTTGGGAGGCAGAGGCAGGCAGATTTCTGAGTTCGAGGCCAGCCTGGTCTACAAAGTGAGTTCCAGGACAGCCAGGGCTACACAGAGAAACCCTGTCTCGAAAAAAAGCAAAAAAAAAAAAAAAAAAAAAGATGTATTTTGAGGGTCAGGGAGATGAAGTAGTGAGTCAAGGTGCTTGCTACTAAGCCCGAGGATCTGAGTTCAATCCCCACGCTGGAAGGAAAGAACTCACTCCCCAAGTTGTTCTGTGACCTCTACACATGTGCCATTGCATGCTCTCATGTGTGGACATGCACATACATGTGCTTACACACAAAAATATGTAAATACATTTCATAATTTTTTAAAAATTTGGGCTGGAAATATGGCTCAGATGGATGTAAGAGCAGTTTCTGCTCCTGCACAGGAGCTGGGTTCAGTTCCCAGCACCCATGTGGTGGCTCAGGCTTACAACCACAACAACTCTAGTTCCAGGGGATCCAGCACCTCTGGCCTCTGGAGGATCTTGCATGCATGTGGTATGCTTTAACTATCACAAATATGCACAAAAAGAATAAGTACATCTTTAAAAAAATGTAAAAGTTGTGGCAGCACATGTCTTTAATACTAGCCCTCAGGAGGCAGAGGCAAGAGGATCTCTTTGAGTTCAGCCTGTTTTACATAGTGACTCCAGTACAACTAGAACTATATGCAGACACTCCGTCTTAAAAAGTTAAAATTAAGTCGGGCAGTGGTGGCACACGCCTTTAATCCCAGCACTCGGGAGGCAGAGGCAGGCAGATTTCTGAGTTCAAGGTCAGCCTGGTCTACAGAGTGAGTTCCAGGACAGCGAGGGCTACACAGAGAAACCTGTCTCTAAAAACCAAAAACAAAAAAAACCCCAAAAACCCAAAAAACAAAACAGTTAAGATTATACAAAGTTTTGAAGAGGATGTATTTTATATCAAAAGCTGTTAAACAGCAGTGCTGTTAGCCAGCATCATATTGATTATGACTGAGTACATGCCTGCCAACCATCTTTGTTTCATATTTGGTACAGTTTTTAAAATTTTCTTCCACCTTTTTTTTTTAACCTTCTTTTGGGTAAACTTTTTTTTTTGTTATTTTTTATTTGTATTTTTAAAATATTTATTTATTTTATATTTGTGAGTACACTGTAGCTGCCTTCAGACACATCAGAAGAGGGCATCCCATTACAGATGGTTGTAAGCCACCACGTGGTTGCTGGGAATTGAACTTAGGTCCTCTGGAAGAGCAGTCAGTGCTCTTAACCACTGAGCCATCTCTCCAGCCCCTGTGTAAACATTTTTAGTTATCTGTGTCACCTCCTTTTCTGAGGGTTTAGCTGTGCCTTGTATGTGTGTGTTCTGGGACTTGCTGTAGACATTACTCTGTGCATCTTAACATCACAAACTACCAGTAACTCCTATTGCAGAACTTGCCTATCCACTTCATATAGTCAGGTTTTCAGATTTGCATGAGGGAAAAATCAATGCTCCCCCTGCTCTATGTATGTGGAAGTTAGCTGTGTCCAGATTTGCATGTTGTGATCGTGGTAGGGCACAGCTTTCCTCTGCCCAATCACAGTAGTGATCGAATGTCTCACAGACGTTAGTGTGGCTGTTGGTTGTGACTTTGTGTTTCATTTCTCCAGATGAAAATTACAAGTGAGAAAGGAAAAAAAAGTTAGGGTCTTTCTTTAAGGAGATGTAGACTAGGGGCTGGCAAAAAAGACAAGCCAAGATAAAGGGACATTTATCTTGGGATGAGTCCAGCCTGTTTTACATAGTGACTTCAATGATACAACTAGAATTGTATTATTGAATACACCCCCTTTTCCCATATAGGTATCACTGTACATTAAGATGTGGTGCCAAACTAGCAATCCTCCTGTCTCAGCTTCCCTAGAGTTGGGATTACAGGAGTGGGTCATCAAGCCTGATAATTGACTGAACTACCGACTGTGGTGTTCATCTTTGGAAACTGGCTCTCTTGACTACCAATCGAGAGGAGGAGGAGGAGGAGGACAGAGAAGGAAAGAGAAGGAAAGAGAAGCAGCAGCAGCAGCAGCAGCAACAGCAAACAAATTAACCAGTAAGTACTTGTACAAATAGCAGGGTGAAATACTACCCTTGCTTAGAAAGTGTTTGGTGTGACCCTCAAGCGTCAAATCCCATCTGTTGTTATTTGCAACCCACAAGAGCTTGTGCTCTATGTGCATCTCATTTTCAAAGCTTCATCTCAGTGGCCTGCCTATCTCACAGCAAGTTATGCATGAGCTGGTTACCAAAATTAAAGGGAGAAAATGGAGATTGTGGCGACTAAGATGGAAGGTGAGCCTTGTGAAAGGCTCCCAGCTCTGTCAAGCCTCTTTGACTGTTTAACACATGGGCACATACATCCTTTTATCAGGGAGACACAATGTTAAGCTCCCTGCCATTAATACCTGGTGAGGCTTGCAGAGGAAATAATATTTATGGAGAATTGCCTGAGGTATTTGTTATCCATCCATTTTTTCGATAAGTCATCACTATCTAAATTCAACCTGTTGTCTCACAGACCCCTCAGGAGAACATGGAGTTATGGCAAGGTTATCCGCACAGCCTCTGTGAAGGTGTTATTATTTCTGTCACAGTTATCTGTAAGGGCACAGCAGCGACATTGCCTAGTTGAAAGGGACACATCTGTTTACATCCAGGCCTTTACTTAAAGGAAGAAAGTCATTTGGTGAATGTAATCGGTGTTGGGAGGTGTAACTGGAGTCTTCAGGCTTTGAACTTATGTCTTCAACTCCTCTTTAGCATCACAGGGTCATGGAAGCTTGGTGTTGGAGAGGCCTTGTGGACTCTGATATGTCACTTGCGATGCGTCAGCACTGTGGGCATGTGTACGGTGTGCACTGTGCAATGGTGCACTGTGGGTACTGCACAGTGTGAGCCTGGTACACTGTGAGCACTGCACACTGTGATTCCTTCCTTCTATCCCCCGAGTCCTGGGTTTGAACTCAGGCTGTCTGCCTTGGCATCTAGTACCTTTACCTGCTGACAGACACCCACCTGTCTTGCTGGCCTCACAGCTGCTTTAAGTATCCATTTTGACAATGCTAACAGTGAAAATATTTTATAAAAATTACCTTCTTTTAAACATAAGAGCAGCGGCTTCTCAGGGTTTGACTCTGACCCCAGAGCTGGTGTGCACAGGGGTGCACGTAGCCACATGCTGCTGAGTTTGTGTCCCTGATGGACGGACAGAAGCTGAAGGAGCACCCTTTGAAAGGGGGGCATAGAAAGCCCAGTGCTCCCGCATCTATCTCCAGGTGCTTGCTCCTTGCCGAGCCTGCGAGCATCTGACCTGAATTCTGATGGCCACATTGAGATGCTTCTACTTTCACCAAAGCCAGTGGTCAAAGGGGAAAGCGGATGATGATCATACCCAATTTACCTCTTCATTTGCAGAGAATTAGAGCTATCCACATGGGCAATGTGGAAGTGCTTGCAAGTCTAATGTGAAATCATTATTTAAAGCCTCACCACTTAGGGCCAGCGGGATGGCTCAGTGGGGAAAGGCACTTGCTGCTAAGCCTGACTATCCGAGCGCCTCCTTCCATCTGACTGCATCCAGTAATAGCTGTGTGAGCTTAAGCATTTTGCTTAATCTCTCCGCGCCTCAGTTTCCCTATAAACGAAACGAGGCTGCCAATGGTGACTGTTGTAGAGGAGGTTAAACAGGTGTGCTGTACCTGCGGCATGAGCGTTTGTTATGTTTACTGTTAAAATCTCACTACTTTACACGCCTGTGGATGAGTGTGTGGCATTTGTGGCACCTTGTCCTACAGATAGGAGCGTGGGTATGCCAGTGCTTGTGTTGATTTGAGGGTTGGCATAAACTGGAATCTAAAGGACTGTGTTACTTGCTACTTATACCTGGTCCCCCTGAGCTCTGTGCTCCAGCATAGTCTGCTTGTGGCACTAGGGAAGTGTGTATAACCATCAGTGTGAGCAATGTCCAGTGTGAGCAGTGACTGGTGTGAATAATCAGTGACCAGTATGATTGGCGACTAGTGTGAGCAGTCAGTGACCAGTGTGAGCAGTGGCCAGTGTGAGTGATGACCAGTGTGAGCAGTGACCAGTGTGAGTGATGACCAGTGTGAGCAATGACCAGTGTGAGCAGTGACCAGTGTGAGCAGTGACCAGTGTGAGCAGTGACCAGTGTGAGCGATGACCAGTGTGAGCAGTGACCAGTGTGAGTGATGACCAGTGTGAGCAATGACCAGTGTGAGCAGTGATCAGTATGAGCAGTGACCAGTGACCAGTGTGTGATGACCAGTGTGATCAGTGACCAGTGTGAGCAGTGGCCAGTGTGAATGGCCAGTGACCAGTATGATTGGTGACTAGTATAAGCAGTCAGTGACCAGTGTGAGCAGTGACCAGTGTGAGCAGTGACCAGTGTGAGCAGTGACCAGTGTGAGCAATGACCAGTGTGAGCAGTGACCAGTGTGAGCAATGACCAGTGTGAGCAGTGATCAGTATGAGCAGTGACCAGTGACCAGTGTGAGTGATGACCAGTGTGAGCAGTGACCAGTGTGAGCAGTGACCAGTGTGAGCAGTGACCAGTGTGAGTGGTGTCCAGTGTGAGCGATGACCAGTGTGAGCAGTGACCAGTGTGAGTGGTGTCCATTGTGAGCAGTGACCAGTGTGAGCAGTCAGTGACCACTATGAATGGTCAGTGACTAATGTGATGACCAGTGTGACCAGTGACCATGTGAGCAGTGGCCAGTGTGAGCGGTGGCCAGTGTGAGCAGTGGCCAGTGTGAGCAGTGGCCAGTGTGACCAGTGACCAGTGTGAGCGGTGGCCAGTGTGAGCGGTGGCCAGTGTGAGCAGTGGCCAGTGTGAGTAGTGGCCAGTGTGACCAGTGACCAGTGTGAGCGGTGGCCAGTGTGAGCAGTCAGTGACCACTATGAATGGTCAGTGATCAGTGTGATTTATGACCAGTGTGAGCAGAGGAGGGCTTCTCGGATGTGGAAGTGCGGATGGATTTTAGAGCCCTTCCTGGAAGTGCTGATGGCAGCGCTGGAATTTGAACAATGAGAAAGTCAGAAGTAAGGTGTCTGTTACTGCCCAAGATGAGACACGCTGCATTTCACTGGCTTCAGAGATGGGGGGAGGGGGATGACTATTTCTTTTGTAGAGACAACAGCCTGGTGTTAGAGTTAGCAGCCTTTGAGAAATATAAGGTAAAAGGTTTGGACAAGAATGGCAGAAACTGCCTCTTAAAAATGCTCTGATTTAAAAATTGACATATTGGCCAGGCAGTGGTGGTGCATGCCTTTAATCCCAGCACTTGGGAGGCAGAGGCAGGCAGATTTCTGAGTTTGAGGCCTGCCTGGTCTATTATAGAGTGAGTTCCAGGACAGCCAGGACTGCGCAGAGAAACCCTGTCTCGAAAAACAAACAAACAAACAAAAAAGAAAGAAAGAAAGAAAAATTTGACATATTGATTGAAAATGAGAAAATGAGCCTGTACAGTGAACGGAAGGAAGTTATCCCGAACTAGTTGGTACTTTTAGATGCCTTTCAACCTTGAATTTCATTCAGTAAGTATTTTGGGGTCCCTCCTATGTGCCAGGGGACTGAGGACATGATGGTGTCCTAGACTTCATGTATGAGTGGGAATATGAGGAGGACTACAGACAGGGGCGCTTGGGCTCCTAGGAGCGTCTCGGAGGAGATGAGGTGTCAACGGAAGTGACAAATAGCCAAAGGAGGGAGGCATTTCTAGGGTGGGAGAGGGGCAAGTGTAGAACCCTAGAGACCAGGAGGATAAGTTACATGCCGCCATCCATAAAGATAGACCACTGGGAACGTGAAGGGCGTGGTTGAGGGAAGAGGGCTGATGGGATAGGCTGAGAAAGTTCTAGAGAACCACCGAAGGGAAGGTTTCTACTCTGAGCATCAGGAAACCTTGGACGAGTTTCCCTTAGGGCCTGGCATGGTAAGGTTTACATTTGTAACAGTCAGTGAGGGGTACGCAGGAGAAGTGATATTTATTGTGGAGTCATATGAAAACTTTGAAATAATCTTTTCTATTTGAATTGAACTGAAACAACAACAACAACAAAAACGCGACAAGAAAAAGTTCAAGCCACGTTGCTAAGAATCTGCCCTTAATTCTCTTGCCCTAAGGTGTGCTCATGGCTCCTTTCTCTGCCCGGTTTCTGCATTGCCCTGCTCCTCCCCCCACTCCCTAACCCCTCCCACCCCCAACTCCTCCGCCTGCTGGCTCGCTTCTGCACTGTTTGCAGCCATGCTAGGAGGACTCTTTCACATGCATTTGCACAGCAAATAAATCCCAGCTGTTCCTCACCCCTGCACATGCTGCAGAGTTGCTGGAGTGAGAAGCATCTCAATTATAAATCAATTCAGTGGTGCCTCTTATTTGTGACGTTGACTTCCGGGCTTCCATGGAATACCGTTGTTTGTTTTCTCTTTTCACAGTGACTTCATAATTGTAGCAAGTCTCCCAAGGCTGCTGGTGGGCACTGGCTTTTTATTTACCTTTGATGCAATCGCTCTAGGACGTGACTGTGACTCTGTGATAGCTGAGGTTCGTCTTCAGCAATTATTCCCTCCTTGCACTTCCACTGTAGGCCTGGAAGCCCAGCATTGTTTTCTTTTTCTGTCTTCCTTTCTTATTTCATTGCTTGCCTGCTTTCCTCCCTGCCCCACTTCGATTTCTTAAGACAGGGTTTCTCTGTGTAGCTCTGGCTGTCCTGGAACTCTGTGTAGACCAGGCTGCCCTCAATCTCAGAGATTCACTCGCTTTTGTCTCCCGAATGCTGGGACTAAGGGTGTGCATGCACTACAGCCTTCTGGTGGCTTTCTCCCTTTTCCTCTTCCTCTTCCTCCTCTTCTTCTCTTCCTCCTTCTCCTCCTCCTCTTCCACTTCTTCCTCCTCTTCCTTTTCACCCCTCCTCCTTTCATCTTTTCTTCTTCTTTCTCCTTCCTTCTTTCCTCCTCCTCCTCCTCTTCCTCCCCCTTTCCTCCTTTCTTCTTTTGTTTTGAGCCAGGTTCTTACTATGTGTAGTCCAGGCTAGACTTGTGCTGGGACTAAAGACATGTACCACCACACCAAGTTTCTTAAAACAGTGTCACAACTCTCAGAGGAGTCTTTTAATTGAACGTGGAGTTGTGAAAAACGTGGCAAGAGTGGAAGGTTTCACAATAACCAAAAATAAACCCACGATGCTCTGAAGGCACTTGCCCTTGTCGCACTGTGGGACTGCACTTCAGCCTTGAGGCTGAACACAGAGCATGCCCACTTTGTACTGTGCATGTCATGATGCCAACCAACACTACCCGAACATCCTGACAATTCTGAGACTATCATCTGATACAAAATGTACAGCAGCCCAAGGTTTAGGGAGGAAAACAAAGACTTAAATTTTTTTTCTTACCATTATTCCTCAATATGCATAAAAATTTTGGACTTGTGTTTAAATGTTGAATTTTTTTGTTTGTTTGTTTTTGTTTTTTCGAGACAGGGTTTCTGTGTAGCCCTGGCTGTTCTGGATCTCACTCTGTAGACCAGGCTGGCCTCAAACTCAGAAATCCACCTGCTTCTGCCTCCCAAGTGCTGGGATTAAAGGTGTGTGACACCACTGCCCAGCTAAATGTTGAAATTTTTATAAAATAAGATTTTATTTCATTTGATAGGCCTGTGCATAAGATGTATGTGTATGCACATGTGTGTGTGTGTGTGTGTGAGTGTGTGTGTGTGAGTGCATGTTCACAGATGCCACAGTGCTCATGTGAAGGTCAGAGGATAGGAGCTTCCAGGAATCCCCAGAGTACACATTACTGCATCCAGCTTTCATGGTCTCTGTATGTATCATCAACTGTTTGTCACTACCTAGACCAGGCTAGCCTCAATTCACAGACATCCTCTTGCTTCCACCTACTGATTTTTTTTAAAGAAAATTTAGAATTATTTATTTTGTACGTGTGAGTGTTATTCACACATGTATGCCTATGTATCACACATGGGCTGGGGCCCCTCAGAGGGCTGAAGAAAGCACAGATCCTTTGCAAGAACCGCAAGTGTTCCTTACCCAGGAACCGTCTGTCTACGAGGTCCTTATTCTAGTTTGTTTTGGGGTATA
This sequence comes from Mus caroli, assembly GCF_978045245.1. Taxonomy (NCBI): domain Eukaryota; kingdom Metazoa; phylum Chordata; class Mammalia; order Rodentia; family Muridae; genus Mus; species Mus caroli. The sequence continues at coordinate 133,382,697 of NW_028227256.1, forward strand.
TGTCTGGGTGAGTATATGCCACGTGTGTGTGGGTGCTTTCAGCTGGAGTGAGTGACAGGCAGTTGTGGCTCCCCTGGTGTGGATAAGGAGAAGCACTTATGCTCTCTGAAGAGCAGCAAGCTCTCCAGTGCCTCATGTGACCTCTAAGGGTTAGGACTCAGGATGTGACACTTGCATGGCAAGTGCTTTACCCACTGACCCATCTCCTAACCCAACCCTGGGATGCTGGGTTCTGAAGATTGCTGGAGACATAAGCCAGTGGTTAACAACACTGGCTGCTCTCTGTAACCACAGGGAGGCTCACAACGGTCCATAACTTCAGATCTAAGAGATGTAATGCTGTCTCCTGGCCTCCTAAGACTCCAGGGATCTGGGGTTGCACAGACATACATTCAGGCATAGCACCTGTCTTAGGGTTTTACTGTTGTGAGCAGACACCATGACCAAGGCAACTCTTATAAGGACAACATTTAATTAGGGTTGGCTTATAGGTTCAGAGATTCAGTCCATTATCATCAAGGCGAGAACATGGCAGTGTCCAGACAGGCACAGTGCAGGAGGAGCTGAGAGTTCTACATCTTCATCTGAAGGCTTCTAGGTGAAGACTGGCTTCCAGGCAGTTAGGTTGAGGGTCTTAAAGCCCACACCCACAATGACATACCTACTCCAACAGGGCCACACCTTCTAATAGTGCCACTCCCTGGGCCGAGCATATGTAAGCCATTATAGCACCCATGCAAAAATAAACAAATAAAAATAAAAAGATCTGTAGTTTATGATGCTTACTTAAGCAGGGTGTGGCAGCATAAATCATACACCTTTAATCCTAGTACTTGGGGATGCAGAGGCAAGCAGATCTCTCTAATTTTGAGGCCTACATAGTGAGTTTCAGTCCATCTAGGGCTATGCAGTGAGATCCTGCCTCAAAAATAAGAACAAAACCAAAATAAAATAAAACAACCCCCAACCACCAGTAAGATGTTTACTTGACTTTTCTAAAAAGTATTAAATGTACTTTGGCTTGTGTTAAGGAAAAAATGCCCAACAGTTTTTTAAATGACCCTAAACATAACTTTGCTTAGCATTATGTATTTGTGTGAAGCATTTCTCAGCACTCATGATCATAAAATAAAAATACCAACCAGCTCTTCAAAGCATTGAATATCTCATATCAAGCATTCATCCAACAGTTAAGTTTTTTTTTTTTAAAGATTTTTTTTTTTTTGTTTTTTTGTTTTTTGAGACAGGGTTTCTCTGTATAGCCCTGGCTGTCCTGGAACTCACTTTGTAGACCAGGCTGGCCTCAAACTCAGAAATCTGCCTGCCTCTGCCTCCTGAGAGCTGGGATTAAAGGCGTTCGCCACCACTGCCTGGCTTTTTAAAAGATTTATTTATTTATTTATTTATTTAATGTATGTGAGCACACTGTAGCTCTACAGATGGTTGTTAGGAGTTGAATTTTTAGGACCCCTGCTTGCTCCAGTCAGCCCCACTCACTCCAGTCAACTCTTACTCCAGTCAAGCAGTCCCTGCTTGCTCCAGCCCAAATATTTATTATTATATTCATAAGTACACTGTAGCTGACTCCAGACGTGCCAGAAGAGGGCGTCAGATCTCATTATGGGTGGTTGTGAGCCACCATGTGGTTGCTGGGATTTGAACTCAGGACCTTTGGAAGAGCAGTCAGTGCTCTTACCTGCTGAGCCATCTCACCAGCCCCAACAGTTGAGTTTTAATGAAAATAAAAATGATAGACAAGCACATCATTTTATTGTTTTCATCTTTAAAGTAAATGATACAATTATATATATATATATATATATGCTAAAGAACTTAAATATTTTTATTATTATTATAATTTTATTTATATTCCTATTCTATATGCCTTTATACCTGGGTCCCATAAAAATGTCCAGGGCAAACAGGTTAAGAGTAGGAAAGCCTAAGATACACTGCCCTAGAGTTTGGGAGTGTTCATGTGACTTGTTTTGACCAAATGTCTGATGGGAGATGTACCATGAGCTGGGGACTTCAGATTGCTGCACATAAGAAGGGGTCTTTGGGTCCAGGGACCTACACTGAGCTGTGAGCATCTCAGGTAGCCACTGGTCTGGTGTGGACCAGAGATATGTGGAATAGGCTTCTCCCTAGCCCATATCTCCATCCGTTCATGTGCACTTGCAATACAGCATCACAGAGGGTTAACCTCGACTCAGTTGGCGTTTTGCCATGAATACTGAGTTTGGGCAGTTTGTTCTGTGCAAATGCTGATTTAATCTGCTGTGGCCCCTGGACTCCTCTATGTGAACTCTACGGCATATGGCAGATATGGCATAAAAATACATAGCAACATTACATATTCAAGTAGCCTAGCCATTTCATAAACGGTCACAGTCACCATTTATAAAGGTCACCCTGGGTACAAGAATAATGAGTGTCAGCCCTGATCTTGTGGCTAATGAGAGACAAATGTGTGCTTACAAACTGAGGTGAATCCGTTGCATGGAGTCCCATGAGTGCCGAGCCAGGCTGAGGAGTCTGAAGGTTTGCTATGGAAATGTACAGGTTGGGGTTCAGTACTCAAATATGTGAATGAGTAATGCCAACACTAATGCCAATCACAAATGTTTTCATTTAATTCCGTGTGACGCTGCTTGAAAAGGCTTTAAAAGTCCTGACCTTGGAAGCTGGGTGTGGAGGCACTACTTGTAATCTCAGCACTTGGGAGGCAGAGGCAGGAGGATTGAGAATGCAGGGCTAGCCTGGTGGGGGATAGCAGTGAAATGAATAGATCTGTATAGTAGTGAACTCTATAGGAAGACTCTGGGGTGGGGGAGGAGAGAGGGAGAATGAGAGGGACAGAGAAGAGATAAGATAGACAACTATCTGGGAATGGCACGGGCTTTTGTAGCCTCAAAGCCCAGAGATACACCTCTTTCAACAAGGCCACACCTCCTGATCCTTCCCAAACAGTTCTATCAACTGGGGAACAGGCATTCAAATATATGAGCCCGTGGAGGCCATTCTCTTTGAAGCCACCACAGGTAGTTTGCAGCATGTATGTCTGCACATACATGTAATACCTATGGAAGCCACAAGAGGGAGTTAGATGACCTGGAACTGGATCTACAGATTGTTGTGAGTGTCCATGTGAGTGCAGGGAATCTGTAGTAAGCTAACTGAGCTGAGATAAGCTTATAAAGAAGAAAGGTCTATTTTTGTTCATTGTTCTGGCGTGTCCAGGGCATAAATCTGGCACCAGTCTTGGAGAGAATTCCATGGTAGATGACACCATAATGCTAGATGCATTGGTTTATTTTTTGTTGCTGTGACAAATACCATGACCAAAAGCAACTTGGGAAGGAAGGGGTTTCTTTCAGCTTACAGTTGTAGTCCATCATTGAGGGAAGTCAGGGCAGGAACTCAAGGCTGGAACATGGAGGCAAGAGCTGGTGCAGAAGCCAGTGGGCAATGTTGCTGACTGGCTTGCTATCCATGGCTTACTCAGCCCGCTTTCGTATATGACTCAGGACTACCCGCCCAGGGGTGTAAGTGCCCACCATGGGCTGAGATCTCCCATATTAGTCGATAATCACAGTAATGCTCCACAAGCTGGTCATTTCCCCTCCCTTCTTTTAGTGCTAGCTTGGCCAAGTAGAAGGATAATTTCCAAGAGCTCCTTGCACAGACAGCTCTAGACAGTGTGAGGGCAGACCTGGAGGAAGAAAGCAAGCAGGGCAGGGTGTAACAAGTCCCTTAGCCCCTAGTTCTCATCATGCTCCTGACCCCCAATCCTACTCTGAGACATGGTTTACAAGGGGATGATGGAGTCCATCCCTATGGTGGCTCTGATATCTGACAGGTCCTCCTGGAGAGCCAGCCACATAAGACACTGGCTTGGTTGTCAGATTGAGGGTATCCTAGAGTCTCAAAGAGGATTGAAGCTGGTCTCCAACCTGCTGCATGTTCCTCTACAGCTGCCCCTTTCCCTCAGAAGTCACAAGCCACAGAAAGCCACTGGGTACTAATAGTGCAGCTGTTATGACTAGGAAATTGAATTAAAATTGTTTTGTTTTGTTTGTTTTTCATTTTTCAAGTCAGGGTTTCTCTGTGTAGCTCTGGCTATCCTGGAACTCACTTTGTAGACCAGGCTGGCCTTGAACTCAGAAATCTGCCTGCCTCTGCCTCCCGAGTGCTGGGATTAAAGGCGTGCACCACCACACCCAGCCATCAGGTTGATCTTGAACTCAGTGGTCTTGAACCCACCTGCATTTGCTTCCCAAGTACTAGGATTAAAAGCGTATGCCGCCACCACCACCACTATCTGGCCGAATTTTATATTTTATTTAACTTAAATTTACATGAAATAACTGATAACTTTGGCCAGAGGGATGGCTTAGCTGTTAAGAGCCCTTCTTCTTCCCGAGGACCTTTTTCAGTTCCCAGCATCCACACGAGGAAACTCATGACAGATGTAACTTCAGTTGAAGGGTCTGATGCCTTCTTTGGGCCACTGTATACTCTTGGGGCACACACACACACACTCAGGCATACACATACACATAAACAAAAATTCTTTTAAACAAGAACTGATACAAGTCTACTATTCTAAAGCTTTAAAGTCTGTGAATGTACATTTTCAACTTTAAATGATGTGTATTCTTTATCTCTGACTTGTTTTCCTTTTCCTTCCTTCCTTCCTTCCTTCCTTCCTTCCTTCCTTCCTTCCTTCCTTCCTTCCTTCTTCCTTCCTTTCTCTTTTAGACTGTGTCTTGTTCCCCAGTCTGGCTTCAAAATGTTGATCTTCCTACTTCTTGCTTTGGCTCCTAAATTTTGGGGTTGGGGTTGGGGGTGGGGTACTGCTACAATTAACTACTTTTAAAAAGTTATTTATTCAATGTATATAAGTGCACTGTAGCTTTTTTCAGACACACCAGAGGAGGGCACCAGATCTCATTATAGATAGATATGAGCCACCATGTGGTTGCTGGGATTTGAACTCAGGACCTCTGGAAGAGCAGTCAGTGCTCTTAACCACTGAGCCATCTCTTCAGCCTCCACAATGAACTACTTCTAATGGAAATTATAGTTCAAATTGAGATGGACTGAGAGTGTAAAATAAATGTTGTATTTAAAGCATAAATTATATCATCAATAATTTTATGTAGACACATTTTTAATCGAAATAGAATGACTTCAGTTCCCCCTCACACCTCCTCCTCCTGCCAGCCTCTGCCAGTTTTCTTTCCTCAAATCCCTCCCATGGTCCCCACCTTCAAGTTGATGGCTTCTTTTTCCTTGGTTATATTTGTTATGCACAAATATATATAAACAGAACTGATTACACATGTTTTTATTGTTTCTGGGTATATGGTTTCAAAGCTGGCTACTCTGCATTAGACAGTCAATGGGGGAGGGGCGGCTCATCCTCGGGACAGGCTAATTTTTCCAGCAGTCAATAGTTGCTTCATGCATATTTTTAATATAATAAAACACAGCAAATTTTCACTTGTCGAAAACTTGAGAAAATTTGAATTACAGTTGTGGATGGCATTACAGTGTGACTCTGGAATTCAAGGCACTATCCTGAAGGAGAGGGCTTGTTTCTGTCTTTTTCTGACTCATGTCTTAGAAATGAGGCTGTAAGGAACTTGACACTTCTGAAGATTCTGGAACTATTGACCTTACAGGGGGGTTGTTGGGTGGGGCTTGAGTGGTAGGGATAAGGAATGAAAGGAATGGGGATGGAGGGAAGTGGGGTCTAGGCTCTGCATGAGCCTTACACTAGGTGCAAGTGCTTGGGTGTAGTCTGTGCTCTGTGACATTACTAACTCTCCTAGGGCTCTCCTCATACAAGTAAAAACTGAGAGGGAGAGATTAGCCATCAGGGTTGAGGAAGAAGCTCCTTACAATGACTGTTCCGTTATTGAAAATCTTTCTCCTACAATTTAAAACTTATTTCAGGGAACATTTCAAGCACAAACCAACCCCTTGTCCGTGCACCGCAACCCTTTTGTGCTCCTTTCTTGGGATAGCAGGGCACTCAGGAAACGGGATTGTGAATTACACCGAGATGCTACCATCAGCAGGCTAAGGCCACGCCCGTCCTGCGGAAGTGACGTCAGTACCAATCCTAGGCTCTCACAAGAGTTTCAGAGAGCCGCGGGAATGGCTCAGCCGTTAAGACTTCCAGAGGACCTGGGCTCCATTTCCAGCACCCACATGGTAGCTCACAGCCGTCTATAACTCCAGTTCCAGGGGAGTCTGGCATCCTCACACAGACATAAAAACTTCAATGTGTTTAAAATAAATCTTTAAGAAAATAATTTAAAGAAGAAGAAGAGTTTGAGGCAGGTATGATAGATGCCTCCCTATTCATTAATAAACCAGATGGCAAAGAAATTCTTTCCCTTTCTCTACTTCACCCCCCCCCCCCCCCAATGTCTGGCTGCTCTTTGTAGCTTTATTCTAGACCAGCCCCTAGTAGTTTCCTGAATCAAGTGTGTGCAGCACGGGAGTACAAAAGGAATGTGCTAGAACTCTCAGTCATTTCACTCCCACCCCTTTCTCCTATTTTTAATGCATGTCCTAGGGTCTTTCAGTGTCAGACAGAGCTCACAGATAGCATAACTCTGGGGTCTACAGCGCTCAGAAAGCCAGTTGTTTGGTAATTCATTTGATCACCCAGCCTGAGCCTGGGTAGCTCTTAAAGACCTTTTCTCAAACCAACAAGTGCAAATAAATGGAATAATTATTGCTGTCTCTAGACATCATCTCATCGTGTGCTGCTGGCTTGGTGTTCCTAGGATATGAGTACTGGGGGGCATTTGGCTCTAAGCATTGGATGAGTGTTTGAGACCTGTACCTACAGATAACTTACATAGAAATAAAATTGTCCAAGGTGCAGGCCCAGAAGTGTGCGGTTGCTGTTGTCTGTTTTTTTTTCCATTGATAGGGTCTTATGATGGGACTCGACTCACAGCACTACCTGTGGTCAGCAGGGCCTGAGTACCATGTGCAATGATCTCTTGATGCCCACTGGTTACCCACCTTGGGTGAAGGCAGGGCAGGAGACAGACAGATGTGAGGTGCAAGCCACAAGCAGAAAGAACGAAGAGCTTGCTGTATCTTTCCCCTGAAAAAGCCCAGTAGAGCTTGACCAGACATCTCTGAGGATGGAAACTCATCCTAGACACTGACATTTTCTGGCTATGGAAAACATTATGACTATTTTAGCTGAAACACTTATTCAAGTCTTGGATGAGACATAGCATAAATGCATGCACCTGCTAATTAAGGCTCAGATAGGGTTTCCATGTTTCTAGGTCATGACAACAGTGAACCATAGTGAGAGGAATCAAAGGATGCAGAATTACGAGAGCAGACAGTTGGGCATCTCCCAGTGCTGGCAACCCGTCTCCAACCCATCTCCAGTTTCCCCTCATCCCAATATTTACTTTCAAGGGCCTGATTCGGAAGGGCTTTGCTCCAGCCCTTCCACCTGCTTTTGTGCTTTCTAGGACGTGAAGGCACAGGAGCCCAAGAGTCCCCTCTGCTATGGCACTTGGACAGTGTTGTGACATTTTCCCCCACAGTGGCAGAATGCCCTTGTGTAGCATTGACTCTAGGGTTTTTCAGTCGACTCCGGGGACATGGAGTGTCACCGTGACTCCAGTAAGTAATACGGGTGGCACAGGTAGACGGATCTGACAAGCCAGAGGACTAACCGTGCTGCGTCCGCCTTTCCCCAATGAAGGCTATCCATCAGCGCCTGGAATCTGCTGGAGCCGATGAGGGTGACAAGGGAATAACATCCCTTTCTCTTCCATCGACAGGGGTAATAACTCCTCACTCCCAAGGGACAGATTGTAAAAGCCAATAGCCAGGAGCTGTGAAGCAGGGAGGGCAGAGGGATTGAAAATTAAAGAGCGAGTGGAAATTTTGCGGAAGGCGACAGACAGTAGGACCGGAATAAACCGTCAAACGCCAGCCTTTTAATTGCCTCGTAGTTGATGCGGGGGTTCAAAAGCATTTGTCCTGACTGCTTAATTATTTTAAGTTGATTGTTAAAATCAGGTGCATTAGATAAATGTGGGCTTATGTTTTCTTTTTTTCCTTTCTGTGGAAAGAAAAAAATAGTATGCTGATAGTGTTTGGACTTGTTTCAAGTCATTGTTGAAAGTGCTTTCAACAATAGATTCTAAACTAGTCGTCTGCAGGAAGATACACCACAGGTGTTAGCCGGCTTACCTTGTTTAATCTGATGTCTTTATTGTGTCTTGCATGCTTTTGTATTTCTGTGGCTGAACAGGGAGGGATTCAGCCTATACCTATCAGGGACAATATTTTTCAATGGTTAGTTGGAATTTCTATTTTCAAGTAACCTTCAAAATGACTTAAGTACCCCATCTTCTTCAGGCTTCTAATGGCCACCAATAATAAACACATAGCTCTCCAAGTCTGCAGTATTAATGAGCGCTTCACGTTCCTCATGGCACCACATCAATAAGGGAGTTTTGGGGCCTCGGTGTTGCTCTGCATTAAACGTAGCACAAAGATTTCACTTGGTAGACAATCGTGCCGTTTGGAAACAGATGCCTCCGAACGCCACCCGCTTGATGGGAAACACACTTAGGTGGTTTTTAAATTGGAACTGTTGTTTAGTTAAATCTCTGGACTCAGCTCACTGAAGGTGACAGAAGTCCTCACTCCAGCTCAATGAGAAGTAGAGGCGACAGTAAATTTTTCACGCCGAGACAGGAGCTCTTGTTATAGGAGTCAGAACGGGGGTCAGGGCAGAGCCTGTTGATGATTGAGGAAAAGAGAGGTAAATTCATCCTGCCGCAGGCGCTTTGTCAAGTGCCAGTAGCTTACCATTGAGAACCAGTCACCCGTTCTAGTCTTACGGCCCTAGAGGTCACTCGTTTGAAATAAATCATAGCACCGCGGAGGCGCAGCAACCTATTGCCACTCGTGATGAAATAAAGAAGAGCAGTGCGGCTTTCGGAATGGAAATGACTCTGAATATCCCACCACATGTTGCTGTTTAATGCAATATGCGGTTGGATATTGATCTCCCGAATCAAGTCATTAAAATGTGCAGTTTTTGTTTATTGGAATGAAGCAATTAAATGGCTCAGTTATGCTAGCCTTTACCTTTTCTGATGAAAACTATTGATTTCTTGCCACAGCTTTATAAGCGACAATGTTTTTGATTACTCTTGACAAACCTCCTTGGAGTGTTAATTAAAATTGTACCAGATGAGCAGGTGTGGGCGATCATTAGATGGCCCGGATCTCACATCCACACTTCATATTCTGCAGCCTTGCATAATGAACAGGGCACAAGAGGGGGAAGACAATATCTTCATCAGCAGAATTAGCATCTACACTTTTCTATAGGTGACATTACGTGTTAGGGTTCAGACGGTTTGAATCATGGGCTTGCTCCCGCGACTCCATCTGACAGAAGTTTCCACCTTATGTTTTGTTTCCGTTTTCTGAGAGTCTAGCGGGCTGATGTTTTTGCTTCCAAAATAGCAAATATTTAAACACATATTTATACAGGAAATTGAGGAGTCAAATAAGGCATTTCCCAATGTTATGCAGATGAGGTCATGAATATTAATATGATTCAATTTAACACTTAAAACAAATCCTCCTTAGTAGGGTTTAAAAAAAAACCCTCTTAGTAATATATCTTCAATGTGATTAAGAAATGATTTTTACGAGTTATTTTTGGAACCTGCATAAAATATGATTATTTAGTAATATGCTCTCTTGGAGATTTGCGGTCTCTTGATTTATAATTGCACTTTTTCTTGGGACTCTTCGAAGATGCCTGCACTTGAAAAATTAGAAATACTCAGTAGTAATTTGTAAACCCAGAGGCAAATAACATTCAAGCGTTTGCGAAAGTAGTAATCTTTACACTGATAGTATTATGAAATATTATTGAATTAGCAGTTCATTAACACAGGCATCAAAGTGGGCCTTTTCATTTTTGTATCAAGCGTGGAATTTAAATAAGTGAAATTAGCTGTTTGAGTCCTCTGTGATCTGCCGTCGATGGGTAGCAGGGCGGCTTGTCTTCTGCAGATTCGCAGGCCCTGAAAGGACTATAAAAGGTCATCTAATCCAGTCCCCTGCTGCCAAAGTAGCTGTTTAAACATGCACTATTTTTCATTAGTCTGGAATTTTAAAAAGGATTAATGAATTTATAAATGTATTATTTACAATGTTCCAAGCATGTATCTAACCGAAGCTAACTGCTAGACTTTGAAATGGTAAGTTTGCGCGTGCGCATTAGGAGCTGAACTTCTCGGAAGGACGACTGATGGTGTACAAACGTTTTCCCGTTTGGATTCTTTCATCTGACCAATAACTGAATTTTAGGTCCGAGGTACAATGTCTTATCTTTTTTTTTTTTTTTTTTAATAAATCTCTGGCTGAGTTTACTCAGCTGATATTGTTATATTAATAGGCGTAATGATTTGAAGCCATGTTGTCATTTCATAGGATCTATATTATAATGAGCTTTTTAGAAGAAAAAATAAACCGTTCTTTGCATTTTGTAGATGAAAACAGAGCACTCACATGTTTTCGTTTTGAAATTACCTATAGCTTTTAAATCCTATAAGTAGTAGTTACGCTTACCAACCATGTAAGCAAAGTATTACACATTTATTAGCATACCCATTCCTTTGAAGGGTGCTGGAAATAATCCCAGAAACGATTTCTGCTCTCTATTCTGCAGAACTGTGGTCTATAAGAAGGATGATCGGTTGGTGATTCTGCAGTCTGATGTGTGCTCATCACTGCCCTGTGTCGGCTGGAGCAGGGGAGGAAGCGTGGAGAACCTGTGTTCAGCTCCAGGCTCTGATGGCTAGCACTATCATTAGGTATTCCACCGGAGCAATAGAGCACGGGCTGGCCATGGCCATGGCCACAGGCAGTGTGGGTCACTCCAGGCTGATGGCTGGGCTCTAACTGGGGATGTTCTGCATGAGTAAGCACAAGTGTGACAGGAACAAGTCCATCCTTGGAAGTCACACTGACGCTGTACCTTCCACTGAAGCTGGGTCAGGGAGGATCTTAGGTTCAAGCCATACACCCAGTCACTTGAATGGAGGAGCGCCGAGCTTGAAGAATAGAAGATACTGTGGCTGTCCTTGGGGACACCACACCACACACATGGTCTGCTCAAACCCATCATATGGCATATATTATTATTTTGGATACAACTTTGTTTGATAGTGGTAAACATGAGTGGGAGAGTACAATTATCTAAGAACTCACTATAGTTATTCCTTAGGACAATATACTTTAAATTGTGTTTGATTTCTGAAAAGGGGAGAAAGATAGGCTATTTTCAATGAGATGATGAATAATATAAAAGCACACATACCACCATCTATCATAGAAGATACAAGAATGAAAGATGATGGATTAAACAATAGAGGCCAGTTGCCAGGGCGCTGGTTCCTTGGGTAAAGGTGACAGTGCCAAACCTGATGAGCTGAGTTCAATCGCAGGGACCCACATGGTGGAAGGAGAGAACAGACTCCTGAGAGCTATCTTCGGACCTCTGCAGGGATGTACAGAGTGGCATGTGCATGCCCCGCCCCCCCCAAACAAACAAATGTAAAATGGCTTTAAACATCAATGACTATTTCTGTCCAGTTTTCTGCACTGTCCTTTGAAATCTAAGTTCTGATGACAAGGAGCCACATTAAAAATCAAACAAAGGAACAAACAAACAGACAAACAAACAAAACCCCCAAACTTAACTATTGTTTCTTTGGTTAGAAACGTACAGTGAAATTTTTGGGGCAATTGTATTTGATATTTGTTAAAATTCAGAATTACTCTTGTGCAGTTCTCTGGAATCCTTTAAGAGGTCTTTTATTCACTCAGTGAACACTTACTCTCTTTCTGTAAAGAGCCCACCGCTGTTCTGAGCACTTACGTGATTATCTTGATAATCGTTCCTTCAGTTATGCGATGAGACACATGCTGACTTTATTCCTCGGGTATAATAAAGAATACATTTCTAATGACTTTCTTTGCGTTGTCTTTTGAACTATTGAATAGGGTTTCTTTGTTTAATTCTGCAATAAAAGATGAAGTGAGGCACATGCCAGAAGCTTGCTCTTATGTTAACTAAGCCACACATCGGACTTAGACTTTTGGTAGAATTTGTTCAATAGGGCATATAGATTTCTCCTCCAAAGTAAATTATTTATCTATTAAATAACATTTTGCTTTTACAGTGGTAGGAATTGAATTCAGGACTTCATGCATGCTGGGTGAATACTCTGCCACCTGGGTTTACCCTCAGTCACATTATTGTATTTTAAAAAATGCCAGTGTAAGGTTTTTTTGTTTTATTTGTTTTTATTTATCTATTTAGAAACAGGGTTTCTCTCTGTAGCTCTGGCTGTCCTGGAACTCTCTCTCTCTCTCTTTCTCTCTCTCTCTGTAGACCAGGCTAGCCTCAAACTTATTGTACGATTCTATTTGCTAGGATGTCAGCCTCATAGGGTCAGAATTTTAGTTGGGGCTGTATTGGACTACTTATTTTGTGTGTACATTGATTCCTCAGAAGAAATCCAAGGTGATTGTAGCTCCATCTCCCAGATCCGCATCTTTCACCCCTCGCTCAGCCTCTCCCTTAGGCCTTTCTTTACCTGTGTAATGCGCCCAAGACAAGAAAAGCGAAGGAACAGTGGCGGTGCTGGCGTCCAGTGTCATAGAGATTTCACTTACAGAATTTCTGCCTCTCATTTTTGCTGTCCTGGATTTGGCAGGACTCCAGCTTCCGAAGGCCCCGTATGCCTCTGCTGAGGGCACCAATCGGAGATCAAGTTGTTTCACATTCATTATCCGGTTTCTATATCTTCTATAGCAAAGTGAACTTCTGTCTACTCAACCGTTTTTTTAAGACAACATGACAAAACACCAGGGCTGCGTTTTCATCTCCAGCACTCCGTGTTCCCGCCTTGGCTGCCTTCCAGAGGGAAGACTCACCCAGAGTCACCCAGGCAGCAGCGACACTCGTGGGTGGCAAGAGTCTAGAAGCACATTGTCAAGCAGGCCACAGATGTTCCAGAACCAGCTGCCGAGAGAGCAGCCCAGGGCTGATTGCTGAGCCCTTTCACTCAGCTCAGGGTACCAACCCTGCTTGGGTAATCTTTGTACATAGTACCATTCATCTAGTTGGCACTCCCCTTTTGTAGTGGCGTTTCTCACTTGAGTAGGTCCGAGGCATGCCACATCGGGATGAGCCACAAGGCCACTTTGCATGAAAAAGCAAACGCGCATGTGCACAGTGCCGGAGCCTCGTGCAGGGGCTGTGCAGGTGAGGACACGCACTCCGGAATAATCTTTCCTTTTCTGAGAGCCAGCTGCCTATGCTTACTGGGGCTTTCTGTGGTGCTGTTTTAATGGCTTGTTTGTCAGTCATTCTGCATGTTAAACAAGCAAAGCCTGGAATCTCCTAGGATCCCAGGAGTTCTTTATTCATTCCTCCATATTGAAAGTGATTCCTGTCAGCCCATGCTCTCCAGGCTGCCTGGAAGAACTTTGGCATAGTTTTCCTAACCTTTCAAACAGTCAAAGCAAAACTCTCCTTTGATAATATTAATAATAATAATGAAAAAAGGCCAGAGGACTTTGGCACGCAGCCATTAAGGATGCAGGCGACTCGGCGATCTGACAGAATATTCCACAAAACACTGAAAAGTTCCCTTTAAGGTCCCCAGAGTTGGCCGGGGCACTTTGCTTGTACTTAACATATATCAACTGTCACCCGGCAGCGGCACTGAGTGTTGACTGAACACAATGGGACATCCAGATGGTCTAAACAAAGGGGGCAAATGTTCGCTGCTATTAAAAGCTGTTTACACCAACTTCCAGGATTTCATGTAGTGAAGTTTATATTGTGTCACGGCTGAGGTGCGCGGCTCTCTCCGCAGCCAAGACCAACCCTTTATAAACTCCTGTTGCACTGGGCTAGGGCATTCAGTGCTAGGGGAAAACGAAGGAGCATAATAAGTTAGCCAAGTGAAGGATGGCGACTTTGCCCCCATTCTGCCTCTGAATCGTCGATTATAACTCTCTGCACAACAACCAGTCATAAAGAAAGCAGACCCTCTCCTCTGATGGGGGTGTGTCATGGATGGATGAACGGATGGATGGATAGGACTGCTATCTCCTTCTGCAGACAGAGCCTCTGAGTCTCGGTGGCTCCTCACTGGGGGTGTTTGCGTGGTAATGGCTTTGTTTTCTTCCTCCGAGGCACCGAGGCACCGTGATATCAGGTCCTGTCTATTCAGGATTAATCTACATAAGTGAGAGCCCCACACTTTGCTGTCTTCTTCCTTTGACCTCATTATGGCACATCCTTATTCATTCCAGACACACAGCCCTATTGTTAAAGGCTTGTTTTTAGCCACTGATAACAAGACTAATATGAAGGGTCTCTACATTACTGATAACTAAAGAAGAATCTAGAAAATGATCCTTGTATTCAGTTCTTAATCACTAGACTTTCTCCTATGATAATACACTTGAGCTAATAAGATACTAATAGCATAGTACTCATTCATTTGTCCTAAAATTTAAGGCCTAGTAAAAGCAGAAACAAAACAAAACAAAACAAAAAAACAAAAACAAAAAAAAAACCTCTCATAAATGCAAGCTTAATAATTATTTTCTATGTAAGCAGATTTATCGAGACACCATTTTATGTCACCTTTGGCTTATTTTTTATGTGTGTAAAAGTAATTTTTTTTTTTTTTTTTTTTTTTGTCCAGGTGTTGGTTGTGGCACACTCTTTTAATCCTAGTACTTGAGAGGTAGACACAGGTGGATTTCTGTGAGTTCAAGGTCAGCCTGGTCTACAGGACAGCCAGAGCTACACAGAGAAACTTTATCTTGGGAGGAAACAAAACAAACAAAACAAAAACAGAAACAAAAGCAAACCAAGAAATTCATCATTTGTTGTGTCATTTAAATAACCATAAATTAAGTTTTTAATGAAGCTTTTAAAAAAGGAGTGTTTGTGTACTGAGTAGACTCAAACGTTTACGGAACCATGATCTGTTGACCTGGTTTTCTGCAGAACCAGCCTTTGCTTGGAGGTAAGATTGTGATAATACTGAGCAGTGTCCTGTGGCACAATGCGAAGCTGATTCTCCCTGCTCTGTCCTGTCCCCAGTGAAGGATTATTGTGGATGCTTTGGGAGCACCGTCAAATTGGACTGCTCTCTACTACACTGGGGCATTTCTGGTGTCACAGCTGTGATAAATGGGGCCATTTTGATCAACTTGCTCAGAGCAGGCTCCGATCTCCTATTTTTTGCAGGGATGTTGATCTTCCTTGTGTTAGCCTATGAGGGTCTAAGTTTTGGCTCTTATGTTTAAGTTTAAAGAAAAATACAGTGTCCTAGAAAGGTGTACGGGGTTCCCATGTACAAAGCTGCTCATATGTCATATACAAGACCTGTGACAGCCTTCCTTGGGACAAATACCCTTGTTAGAGTTTGAGACTCTGCCCTGACAACAGTTCTTTAAGGTAGCATGGGGGCAGTGACACTATCACTCAGACCTGACTCTGTTATCCCCACGATTGTGTTTGGTACTTTTCATAGGTGTCTCAGGGGGCTTTGGATTTTGAGGACAGGGATGGCACAGATGTGAAAGTAAAATGTAACAAACATGAGCACTTCTGCCTTTGCCAAGGGTCAAACCCTGTGCCCGCTTCAGAGAAGCCATTCCAGGCCTGTCTGTCAGTCCCAGCGCAAGCTGCTGGGTTTCCTGTTTATGCCTGCGCGGAGCCCCACATCCTGCGAGCTTGCCTTCAGCGGCAGGTTTTTCCGCACACCCTGGAGAGCTCTTCCTTAAACTGGCTCTCTATTTATCATCTTAGTGAGCCATTGGAATTTTGTTAATTCCTGTTTTACTTAGCGCATGCAAAATGCTATCAATACCCGAGGGAAGATAACCCTTGGGTAGCATTTTAGTTAACTTACATATGCTGCTTAGAGTGTAATTAAACAACTTTTGTAAAACAAACCTGGTCAACCAGACAGGTGGATGGCAGCTTCCTTGCCATCCAGGGTTTGGGTATATAAACTCATACTAACACCACTTCTAACTTGACTACCTATTTGCCTGCATTTTTGTTCAGAATTTAGGAATCCCCTTAGTTTTGGCCAAGTATGGAGTTAGTGATGGTTGCTTGTCACTTTATATCATGGTACCTAGTAGTCACGTGGGGCTTTTCAGCATTTCTTTGTCCCTTAGAACACTTTAAGAACGTGTTCATCATTGAATGTAAATAACACATTGGTATGCCGTCACTCTTTCTAAGGACTGTTTTTTGTTTGTTTGTTTGTTTTTTGGTTTTTTGAGACAGGGTTTCTCTGTATAGCCCTGGCTGTCCTGGAATTCACTTTGTAGACCAGGCTGGCCTCAAACTCAGAAATCCGCCTGCCTCTGCCTCCCAAGTGCTGGGATTAAAGGAGTGCGCCACCACATCCGGCTCTAAGACTGTTTGTATACCAAGATAACAGCCAAGCTAAGAAAATAAAGCCCTGGAGCTGGAAGTTTTGCTTTTCTGGGTGGAAGAAGTTTCTGGGACCCTCTGTAATCATCTCAGCTGTAAAGAGGGTTCCTCAAAGCTGCATCTGAGCTGTCTCATCTAGGTTAGGCTCTGTAGTGAGAATCTGTTTCTATTTTGTCCCAACAGAAGGATGTCTTGTTTACCACTTCTGATTATGCCCCCCCCCAACCCAATTAATCCTTTCAATTTGAACTATGTAAGATCATTTTTGTAGATCCCGTGTTTCTTTTAGGTCCTATGGATGTTTTCAAAAGCACTTCTTAACGAAAAGAATATGATGTACCATCTCAGTCTCTCACTTTCTCTCTCCTATGAACTGGCCACAGGTGTCCTAGGCACCAAGTGTCACTCAAATATTTGGATCACAAAAGTACAGATTATGTAAAAAAAAAAAAAAATTCTTACAGGCTAATTTGAAAAAAAAAAAGAGAAGTGGCTAGCCTAATTGAGAATGATTGTGTCTTAACAATTTTGATTATATTTTTGATTTCATAATTTCAAATGTTTATTTGTAACTCGCATTGTCATTATCACACGAAGGGAAATGTTTCCGCTTCCTCGTGAGGGATAGAGACTCAGTACATTGCATTCTGATTTATAAAAGAGCACAAGATTAAAGTTGGGAAGATTGTATTAACCTGACACTAGGTCTCCCTGTAACACACTTGATATATGGTGTGATTGCAGTAAACATGTAATAAAAACTCAAGGAGCTTTACTACATCCAATATAAATGGGGGGAAACAAAACAAAACAAACCCCAAAGATTAGAGGCTCTGGACCTGTGCCGTGCAATGCTGCTTATTTGAATAGGACTGAGGGACCTTTGTTAATTAGAGCCCCACCCCCCTTTGCCATTGCTTTCCCAAGAAGAAATGTATTTATTAATCAAGCTCTTAGGGTCTGTAAAGCATGTTTTGGTTCTAGCACTGTATCTCAGGCTGTTTCTTCTTCAGTCATGCACCTACACAGAGCTCTTTCAGACAGCTCTCATTATAGCAAGGTTTCCCCCATTGTCAGCCGCTCGGAGCTATTTACATTCAGAATACTAGAGACCACCTTCTCTCTGTGTCTTTTTCCTTAGCGGGTATCTTTATGAACTGTGGTGATTCTGTGGTAGATGACTAACTGATTATAAGGCAGCGAAGACTCAGTATCTCAGGAAATACTCCACAATCAGCCATATTTATAAACATAGCTTCATCAGAAAGGGGATGAGTCTGCGCTGGCCATGGAATGACTAAACACTTAAACCCTTGGAGGATCACGCTCACATTGTGTGACGCATCAGCACACATGTTTTATCTATCATCAAAAAAAGCGCCCCATATAAGACCGCTCCCCACGACAATCAAGGTCAAAGGCAGAGAAAAAATTGTATTCCCTTGAGGGGGCACATCAAGATAAGCTGAGTTGTTGGAGAAGACTGGCCTACTGGGCCAGTTCCTGTCTACGATAATACTGCTGTAACTAAATTTGACTTTCCCAATTTACTGCCAAGACATTTGTTGACTCTTTTCTTGAGAAAACCTTGACTCCTAGTAACTTTTGCATAGGAGCGTGGGCTTGCTGCTGTCTTTTATCAGTGTACTTTATCTTTTCCTCAATTGCTTGTCTCCAAACGTTATTGTTAGGATTTGTCTGGTTTGGTGATTGCAGATTCAGGAACTTTCTTCAAAATGCTTCATCTATCTATCAATCTATCTATCTATCTATCTATCTATCTATCTATCTATCTATCATCTATTTATCTATCTATCATCTATCTATCTACTATTTGTTTTAACAATTTTAAAATAATTTTATTCACTTTTGAAGTGTTGGAAGCTTGTAAGTAACTTCTCATATTCCCAGGTCAATCCTTAGTTATAGTCAATTCTCTTAACATTTTTTATCAAATTTATTATATTTTATTAGTATGAGTGTTTTGCATCCATGTGTGTGCTTGGTGCACAGGAGGTCAGAAGAAGATGTTAGATCCTCTAGAACTGGAGGATGTTTGTGAATCACCATGTGGGAGCCGGGAACTGAACCCTGGTCCTCTGCAAGAACAGTATAACTACAGAGCCATCGCTCCAGCTCCATAGTTAACTCTCTATCTTGATTTTTGCCTCTAACGCTCAGTACCTGTTCTTTGTACTGCTACGATTATAATCCATTTGGTTAGTTCACCAGCATCATTTAGACTTTCTGTAGAGTAACTCACAGTTTAGGGAGCCTAAATTTTAATAGGGAAGGTAGTCACAGTCACAAAATATGAAAAGCTTGTGGGCACGTGAAGACTGGCTGTTTTGTTTTGTTTGATATAGGGTCTCATTATGTAGCCTTGGCTGGCCTAGAACTCACTATGCAGACCAGACTGGCCTTGAACTCACAGAGACCCACTCTTCTCTGCTTCCAGAATGCCGGGCTTAAAGGCATGTGCCATTATGTCCAGCAAATACTAATAGCTTTTAATTCCTGGAAAGAACTAGGTAGGAAGCAAATCTTGCCTGGGTCTTAGAGCACAAACAGGACCAGACAGGCAAATGTACAAATGTAGGATAAAAACTATGGCCAGAGGGTAGAGTTTCTGCAGGAAGGCGTGAAGGCTAAGGGATCATTACATGCAGAGGAAGGAAGGGGCGAGTCAACAAGGAAGGCATGGCTTGTGACTCTCTGCAGGCAGAATGAGGGAACCTTTGGAGACTTTTTAAAAGGACAGGGATTTATATGATCTGAAGAGAAACCAGAGACAGGAAGATGTTAAGTGATTAGAAGGACAATTGGATAGTTGAGGACTGTGTCATGTTGGTTCAAATCCTATTTCTGCCTCTTTCCTAAATGTTAACCCTGGAAAGTGCATTAGTGGTACCCAGCACACATGTTTAACAAGCGTTCCGTGCTTATCACTGTAGGACTCTGGACCAGCGAGTGAGAATGCATGGCAGGGGAAGGGACAATTGCCCTTTTGTATGAATGTAAGAGAGAACGGTGAGGGTGTGGGCAGGGGAATAAGGAGGGGCAAGCTGACAGTATGAATGAAGGAGATGAGAAAGGACGATAAAAGGGTTTGGTGATCCACTGGACATGGGAGGGGCAGGAAGAAGAGCTAATGGAGGGATGGTGAAAGGGTGAGTGAGTCCTAGGGTTCCTGAGGTAAGCTGTGATATCATTAATTAGCTGAGATAGATGACTGACTGGGGAGCAGGTTTTTATGGGATGGTAATGAGTTCAATTGAACTCTACCGTGTTGGTGGTAGATGAGTCAGTATCAGACTAATGAGTCCAGGACAGAGAAGGCGGGTCTACTGGAGATAGCAATGTCT